>NC_048579.1:50816891-50981891 GCF_013265735.2 Oncorhynchus mykiss
TTATAATTATGAATCTCATGAATATTATGAATAGCGTTCACCCTTCTCTTAAAGGGACATTTCACAATCATTGGGAACACTTATCTACCCATATATATTTTTTACTACAAATCATAGAAAAGCACCGTTTTCAAAGATGTTGATGTCGGGGTGGTGCTGGAGATGAAATGCCCCTTTGATACAAGTCTACGCTCAGGGAGCTCGGTGGGGCTCTCCGCAAAGTTAGAACATAGCAGGGTCAGCATTGAGCAGGGTGTCGTGAATGGGGTTAATATGAGGGGGTTATTGAAGGAGCGTAAGAGACTCACCAGTTCTCTCTTCTCCACCTCGAACCATCTGGAGATTCCTGGCAGGCTCTGGACCAGGGTTAGTGAGGTCCTCTCGACCCACAAGCTCTGAAAATACACACACACACCCACACATTAGCACACGCATGGACATGCGCAGGCAGGCACACACACTTCATGTTAATGCTGGCAATATACTGCTCGGAAAACATTCACCCACACATCTGAGCATCACAAAACACTGCTTTTCTCTCCTCTCACAGAACGTCAAAGTACTACACATCCTCATGGAAACAGAGTCCTCATAGCAACCGTCTACGCCGATCTACAAATGACGCCGTGTCACCTCATTAAATGAACTAAAACACGACTCTTATATATTCCACTAATACCTTTCCTTGAACCCACAATTCGTTTAGAAACCAAATTGCATTTTTCGGTCCATCCTTTTACAAGATCATAATCAACACGGAACTGATTCATGCTACTTCATATTCCTTCATATTAAATGTCAAATTTACCTGGCCTGAACAGTGTTTCTCAGGCATTAAGTAGACCCAAAAGAGACAGCTGGGAAAGCTAAACCTCAGTACGATATGACATGATGATATCCAATTCATAAACCTGACGACATTAGGTTAACGAATGGAGATTGAGTGAGCGTGGGTGGGTGGAGTCTGGAGAGAAGACATTTAGACTGAGCTCCATGGCTGCGGTTCAAACGCTTAAAAAAGACAGCCCCTCAGCCCTCAAATGAAGTGGACACTTCTGATGACGTATCATGACCTCGCGATGGCGGAAGGAACGATTTTTAAATGGAGCGCCCCTTGGCCGGAAATTATTAACTCGTTCATCCCATGACGATTGTGTTTTCAGCCACCAGTGGCTTGTGGGTGCTATATGCGCTACAGTCAATTATGAGTGTATGTCTACTTATATGAAATATATCATTATTAATATTCACCAACTGTATGACAGCTAGCAAATGAATTAGCTAAATAACGTTAGCCTGCCTAGCTGGAACTGAAGGGACATTTTTTATTTCTACAATGTCCAAAAACATTTTTATCTTTTACTAGCAAAAATGTCTAATGTATTTGCATCCGTTTTTACTTACGCTTGTATGTTAACATCTCCATTGATGTTGTTTTTAAGTTGGCAGACTTTTCTTAGCGGAGTGAACGTAACTGTACATTCGCAAAGCCGACTGAAGACGAGGGCTGAGGGACTTACGTTGCAAACCTCCGTTGCTCGGGCTAATCATTTGGACCGCCCTCCAAGACGACGACGGGGATTCCCCCAAGGGCACAAGGCAGGGGTAAGTAGATGAGGGGGTTGTCTTTTAAGTGATTGAACCGTAACCATAGTTTCAGCCTCTCCTAGCTCAGGAGTCGATTTAGCAAGACTGTGAATTAAACAACACCTGAACACACCAGTATACAGAGATGAAGACCATGAGCCACCCACACAACCATTCAATAAACAAGAGAGCAGAGAGAGGGAGAGAGGGAGGGAGGGAGGACAAGATAGTGTGGGAGGGAGGGAGGGAGGGAGGGAGGGAGGAAGGGAGGAAGGGAGGGAGGGAGGGAGGGAGGGAGGGAGGGAGGGAGGGAGGGAGGGAGGGAGGGAGGGAGGGAGAGATATTGTGAGGGAGGGAGGGAGGGAGGGAGGGAGAGATATTGTGAGGGAGGGAGGGAGGGAGGGAAAGTGAGTAAGGAGACAGATGTGTGGTAGACATCAAAGGACGACACTAAGTCCAGAAAGGTGAGATAAGATGACGAGATGAGCAAAATAAAAAGGCAAAGAGAGAGAGAAACAGAAAGGCACAGAGGGGAGTTCTCGTGTGCAAACACTGCGTGCCCCCCCCCCACCTTGAACTCATTCTCCTTGTCCTTGGTGCCCTTGTGAAACGGCCTGTCGTATCTGAACCTCCAGATGTGGTTGACCTTATAGAAGCTCTTGATGTTGTCAGCCACTCCGTCTCTCTGCAGCACGTCCTGGCTCTCTGGGATGGGGCTCACCGCGTAGATCTGTAGGTCTGGGCCGGCACGTCAAGGATGCATACAATAGCTTGGACAAAACACACATACACACATGAACGCAAGCACATGCACCCCCCCCCCCCCCCTTCCCTGGTTCCACAGGTCTATCCATCCAATTCCTGTGTGAATACATCCTTTCCACTAATCACATCCTGTAGCCATTTATCTGAATGTCCACCCCACACTATATCACAACACATGCCCATTGGCAGCAGGACTGGCCTGTGTCAGTGTAGTGCAGGGAGAGCTCGTCAGCCCATAGATATAAATAGGGACGGGCATGGGTCCAGGAACCTCAATGATTAACGACACATGAGGATAACAAAGCTGTACGCTAATGCTATTTGAGGGGCCTTGTCTGCTCTAATTGCACTTGGAGAAAAGTCACACACAGAACAGACGACAGACACGCACGCACTGAGAGAGAGAGAGAGAGAGAGAGAGAGAGAGAGAGAGAGAGAGAGAGGCTTCTTCCGAACAGCTGTCCCATCAATCACTAGCGGAGGATCATTAAGATGGCTGCCACGTCCTACAGACATCTTGTGCATTTTTATCAAGGGATCGATCCCGATCTTCACTAAGCACTCGTGTATGTATTTACAGCATGGGCCAGAGATCTGGCTCAGGACCAAGAGGGAGGGAGTCATCCCTTTGGTTTGCTCCTCTATAAGCGACATGCTGTAACGGAAGGCTGTACGCAGCGTAAGAAAACTAGAGTCCAACGGGTTCCCTGGTTAGGCTCGGAAACACTCCTATTATGACTCATATTGATATCCTTATTCATAAGGAATTATCAGTCTGGTGTAATATCTCATTCATATTATTTAGGCCTTCTAGACATGTGGGATGCAGTGCACCACTGTGTGTGTGTGTGTGTGTGTGTGTGTGTTTGGTTTTACTATCCTTGTAAAACAAGGAACATTTTGACAAGTGGGGACATTTTGCCAGTCCCCACAAGGAAAAAGGATATTTTAGATGCAAGAGTTAGGCATTAAGGTAATGGTTCAAGTCAGGTTAACCCATTACCCTCATGCCCGTATACGGGTTGAAAATGGCCGATTTGGGCACTGACATCGGAGCGCTTGTAAGGGTTTTGACTGACAACCGTTCTGAACTTGAGCGGTTGTTGTTGGTTGTCGGCGTGAGAGAAATGCTGTAAATAAAGAGGACTCAAAGTATTTTTTAAAGATGACACGTTGAGGCTTCGAATCAACACCGCTTTAATGTCATACAAGCGAGACAAAACATATGTGAGTCCATGTCATAAAACCCATGAAGTATGACAGTCAACGTTTATGATCACTATGTTTGATGTACAGTACAAATATGACACGGGTGTCGTTCTGAACAGAACGAGCCTTTGTTTCATTGTGAAGAAGAGTTGCCGCGGACCTTGCATCTGAAGGCACTGATGACTCCATTCTACGCCACCAAAATGACGATCTGCTTCTCTAAATTGCCTTGTGAAAGCTAATCATGTTGGCAATAGAACAAGCTTTCAAATGACGCCCGGGGATGGATGGTGGGGATGCAGGGCTGTGTTCCAATCCAAACAACTACAAGTGGGCTTGCTCTGGTTCCTAAACGGCACAGCTAGGAGATGACATGACTTAGGGACTGTGCCCACTTGGAGACACCAGTTTGACCACTTGGAGACACCAGTTTTGACCTCTCACTCAAACCCTTGTCATTTGTTTATCTGCACCTACCTCACATTTTCCACAAATATTCTTATCATGTTACTGAATGTATCTAGAGTATTTCCAGATTTCGTAGCAAGCGCGGCAAAATGTACAGTAAATGTGAAATGCACATAAAATCTACAGTGTAATGGGTTGGATTCAGTCTTGTCAGGTGAACTGTTGTGTCCTCACCTTTAGTCTAATCATTTTCCCATAATCCCCTGTTCCCGTTTCATTTCTACCATGGTTAAACACACGTTTTCCATATTCTTTCCGCAAGAAACTCAATTCAGCCCTATCCACATAGGCCACATAGGCCAATTCCCACGAGTGTAAAAGGGTTAGCTTTAAGGTTAGGGAAAATAGGATATTGAATGGGAATCAATTGTTTGGTCCTCACAAGGATGGTAAAACAAACTAGTGTGTGTGTGTGTGTGCAGTGTATAATGCACTTTGTCAATAAAGGATACACTGAGCCTCGGCCTGGTAGATGGTCTGGTCAGGCTGGTTGACGTGCTGCATGGCGATGGCGTGGGGGAACTCATTCAGCATGCGCTGCTGGAAGGCCTCCAGCCTCTCGTAGTCATGGCCACGGCACACAAACTCCTTATTCTGCAGACGAGGCAGAGACACCATCGGAGGCAGAAGCGAGACAGCACAGGGGTGAGCGTGACATCTAGTGGACTGTTAGAGTGTCTGCAACAGTCACAGTATCTAGGAGGTCAAACCTAATTCTGGAACTTCAAAATAGGATTTGTGATTAATTTGTAAATATAATAAACACATGCTAACAATGTATACGAGGTTGCTTTTGCGTTACGTTGGTTATGAACGCATAGAGTTCCAAGTACTTTTGAGGAAACTAACAGATTGACAATATACTTCACCAGCAACTTGCTTAGGAGTGCAGATGGAAATTGGAGGGCAAACCCCTGTATGAGCAGTTCTACAGCCTCTTAAAATGTCCTTTCTTCAACAAAACAACCCGTGGTAAAACAGAGCGGTACCCTTAGGAAGAAGGGGAACTTCTTGCCATAGAAGCCGACCCTGAAGAACTCTGGCTCCAGTCTCTGCTGGTCCATGATCTTCTCGTACAGCGATGCCTCCATCATCTGTCAACGGGAAACGTCGGTATACGTAACACTACTAGGTTATATCATCATCCCACTCAGAGACTAAACAGAGAACTGGTCAGGGATCAGTCAGCGTGGACACATACTGAGGACATACTGAGGAGGTCTACAGTAACTCACCCTCATCTTGCTGAGGTTCCTGTAGTCGTAGTAAGACTCGTACTGGTCCGCCAGCTCTCTGCACAGAATGATCCCGTTCTCCCAACACTTGAGGAAACCAGAGCACATTATCACATTGACAATGGTCACATCTCAATTAGGAATGCGCTTTTCACCTTTTCATCTCTCTCGCGTGAGCAGGATAAGGATTCAAGGAAAAGGGAGCCTCTTTAGAATATTGAGATGCTAGCAAAACCATGTCAAATGGCCCGCAGGGGAGACTGGCTGCGGTATGAGTGTTGGCCACTGGGTGGCAGTAGTGTACTAACAATAACTGTGCCAACTGCCAGGGCGGACCTGCCGTCACACTGGAGGTGCAGCACCCAGCCAACATGCTAATGAAATGAAAGCTGTCCTTTCCTGCAGCGTTTTAATCCCAAGGCAGCGGCAGCTAGCAGTGGCTTTGGTTGTGAACTCACAGGGAAATCTTTCAAAGAATAATGGGGGAGGACATGTTGAATGATTCAGAAGAGGAATAATGTGTTGGGAGATGCTGAGCAGAGCATTCGAATAATATTGGCTTTTTCTTATGACACTGTCCCAGGGTAATTGTTAATAAAGAGAGAGAGTAGGGGGGAAGAGAGAACAATAGAGAGAATGAACGAGAGAGCAAGAGACAGAAAGAACGAAGAAGAGATAAAGAATGACAAAGAGAGTGAAAGAAAGGGCTAGAGAGAGAGAGAGATCCCACCTTCCCCCTGTCAAAGTTCTGTACAATGGTAAGATGGAGGTACTCCTTCCTCTGCCACTCGCTCTGCATGGGGTAGTTGAGGAACTCTCTGAGGGGCCTTTCGGACCACTCCAACAGCTCGTCATACAACAGAAGAGTGTAGGAGGCCTCTGCACAACACACAACAACACCACATAGTCATGGTTATGCCAAACCCTTGAGCCCCGGAACAGCCACACACTTAAAAACACACACATACACGGCTTCATTTCCTGGTCATGTTTTACAGTGTACCTGTGTAATTCTGTGCTTTCAGGTGCAGTTCGTACAGCTTGTGGATATAGCGGATGTACATCTCCTCCTTGTTCAACTCAGTTTTGTAGAAATTCTAGAGACAGGCAACCATGGGGAGACGGCAAGAGACAGAGAAAGAGCAAAGTGCACTAATGTTTATCAGCCGCTGAGCAGCAATGAACTCGGTGCTATCTGCCCACATAAACTGGTGCTTCCAGGCTCTAGTGCTTCGGTCCGTTATATAAGATAAACCTGCAGGACTGAAAGACATCATGCAACAAAAAAATAAATCCCCCAGGTTGGCATGGTTACAAAGACAACACAGAACATGTTGTGTTGTGTGTGTGTGGGGGGGGCTGTGAACTCGTTGAGCCCTGGTCTAAAAAGCACGATCATCGTAGCAACTTTATCACCACTGGGAAAGGAACAAAAACACAGCCCCGGTCCTCCTCTCTTAACACAATAGTTCAATGGGACAAAAGGCTAGAAACAAATCAAATGGGATTTCTATGGTGACAGGAGAGCAGCGACTGAATCTGTTCAAGGGCCACCGGGCGGAGAGAGACTGTCACTGACCAGCAGACTGACGGTGCAGCCAATCTTCTTCCCATCCACCTCCCCCAGCTTCACGCAGTCCCTGTAGTCCAGCAGCCTCTCCATCAGACGCGTGACGGTGGCGATGAGAGAGACGCCACTCTCCCTCCACGTCTCCCTCTCAATCTTCTTCAACAGACTGGAATGGCGAGAGAGAAAGGGAGCGCGAGAGAGAGGAGAGAGAGAGAAGAGAGAGAAATAGACAAGAAGCGAGCGAGAAAGAGAGGAGAGAGAGAGAGAAATAGACACAGAAGAAAGAAGCGAGCGAGAGAGAGAGGAGAGAGAGAGAGAGGAGAGAAGAGAGAAAGACAAGAAAGAAGCGAGCGAGAAAGAGAGGAGAGAGAGAGAGAAATAGACAGAGGAAAGAAGCGAGTGAGAGAGAGAGGAGAGAGAGAGAGAAGAAGAGAGAGAGAAATAGACACAGAAGAAAGAAGCGAGCGAGAGAGAGAGAGGAGAGAGAGAAGAGAGAGAAACAAAGAAGGAGAGAAAGCAGAGAAAAAGACAGAGGAGAGAAATAAAATCTTCAACCTGCTTGTCCATCATGTTGTCCCGTCCCCCAGCAGTAAAGGACACCCCTAACAGAAGGACAACACATGGTGTGTAGAGCATTGGAGTGTCTTACCTAGGGTACGGACCAAACAGAGGGATTCTACTCCGGGAAAGCAATGGCAAAACAAATTAATAGATTAATAATATCAGCACACACTCACACAAGTTAGTTCAGGGTTAGTGATGTCAGTCAGGTAGATAAGGAGTGAAACAAAAAGACGATATACAGCTATAGTGTGTCTGTTAGGGAAAACTTTACCAATCCACGGAAATAAGCTGTATCCAGACCGCACATGTAAAAGAGCAATGTGGTGGCACTAAGCGTTACATTCATAAACGGCCCAATTGATGTCTGACAAAAAGTGGGACTAGGACGTATGGGCTTGCAGTGCGATAAGAGAATTAAACGAACATCGCACAGACCAACAAAAAACAAACACACACACACACACACACACACAAGCACTACAGCACAAAGCGTGCAAGGTGAAGGGACCAACCTGAGCACACGGACAAGGAGATCTCAGAGAGGAGGCGTGAAGGACTATGGATATGAGAGGAGGTGCTTGTCTGGAGAACTCCAGAACCCGTCATTCTTCCCACCCCACATACATCCCTCCATCCCGTCACGAGTCCTCTTACCTCACTCAATACAACACACAGACAAACTGATCTGGGCACTGACGTTTGCAGTACGGCGTGGCCGTGTGCGCCTTCCCTCCAACTCACATGCTGTTGAAGAGCTCTCTGTACGTCTCGTCCCCTTTACCTTCTGACATCAGACCGTCCAGTTTGTCGATCAGCTTGGCCTCCACCTGACGAGAGAACGGATTGATTATGTAATCAATCTAGATCAATACACGGATGCCACCGTCGGGTACCGTCGGGTACAGTCGGTAACGGTCTGGTGGAACTGCAATATCCATAAAGTGCTGGTCCCAGCCAGTCCAGTACCAGAGCTACAGTGGGGCAAAAAAAGTATTTAGTCAGCCACCAATTGTGCAAGTTCTCCCACTTAAAAAGATGAGAGAGGCCTGTAATTTTCATCATAGGTACACTTAAACTATGACAGACAAAATGAGAAAAAAAAATCCAGATAATCACATTGTAGGATTTTTTATTTATTTATTTGCAAATTATGTTGGAAAATAAGTGTTTGGTCACCTACAAACAAGCAAGATTTCTGGCTCTCGCAGACCTGTAACAACTTCTTTAAGAGGCTCCTCGGTACTCCACTCGTTACCTGTATTAATGGCACCTGTTTGAACTTGTTATCAGTATAAAAGACACCTGTCCACAACCTCAAACAGTCACACTCCAAACTCCACTATGGCCAAGATCAAAGAGCTGTCAAAGGACACCAGAAATACTAAATTGTAGACCTACACCATTCTGGGAAGACTGAATCTGCAATAGGTAAGCAGCTTGGTTTGAAGAAATCAACTGTGGGAGCAATTATTAGGAAATGGAAGACATATAAGACCACTGATAATCTCCCTCGATCTGGGGCTCCACGCAAGATCTCACCCCGTGGGGTCAAAATGATCACGGTGAGCAAAAATCCCAGAAATACACGGGGGGACCTAGTGAATGACCTGCAGAGAGCTGGGACCAAAGTAACAAAGCCTACCATCAGTAACACACTACGCCGCCAGGGACTCAAATCCTGCAGTGCCAGACGTGTCCCCCTGCTTAAGCCAGTACATGTCCAGGCCCGTCTGAAGTTTGCTAGAGAGCATTTGGATGATCCAGAAGAAGATTGGGAGAATTTCATATGGTCAGATGAAACCAAAATATAACTTTTTGGTAAAAACTCAACTCGTCGTGTTTGGAGGACAAAGAATGCTGAGTTGCATCCAAAGAACACCATACCTACCTTGAAGCATGGGGGTGGAAACATCATGCTTTGGGGCTGTTTTTCTGCAAAGGGACCAGGACGACTGATCCGTGTAAAGGAAAGAATGAATGGGGCCATGTATCGTGAGATTTTGAGTGAAAACCTCCTTCCATCAGCAAGGGCATTGAAGATGAAACGTGGCTGGGTCTTTCAGCATGACAATGATCCCAAACACACCGCCCGGGCAACGAAGGAGTGGAAGAAGCATTTCAAGGTCCTGGAGTGGCCTAGTCAGTCTCCAGATCTCAACCCCATTGAAAATCTTTGGAGGGAGTTGAAAGTCTGTGTTGCCCAGCAACAGCCCCAAAACATCACTGCTCTAGAGGAGATCTGCATGGAGGAATGGGCCAAAATACCAGCAACCGTGTGTGAAAACCTTGTGAAGACTTACAGAAAACGTTTGACCTCTGTCATTGCCAACAAAGGGTATATAACAAAGTATTGAGATAAACTTTTGTTATTGACCAAATACTTATTTTCCACCATCATTTGCAAATAAATTCATTAAAAATCCTACAATGTGATTTTCTGGATTTTTTTTCTCTCATTTTGTCTGTCATAGTTGAAGTGTACCTATGATGCAAATTACAGGCCTCTCTCATCTTTTTAAGTGGGAGAACTTGCACAATTGGTGGCTGACTAAATACTTTTTTGCCCCACTGTATATGAACTGCATAAATACAGACGGCTCTGGCCATTACCTGTTTGAAGTTTCCACTCCTCCTCTGCTCCCAGTCCATCATGTCATGGAAGATAGGGATCATGACATTCCTCAGGTCAGGCTGGGGAACCAGGGTCACCTCCAGGAACGGACCTATCATCGCCGGGATGAAGTTCAACTTGTGCTCACCTGGAGAGAGAGCGGGAGGGAGAGATGGAGAGAGCAGGAGAGAGAGTGGGAGGGAGAGATGGAGAGAGCGAGGGAGAGATGGAGAGAGCAGGAGAGAGAGAGAGGGATGGAGAGAGCAGGAGAGAGGCAGGGAGAGATGGAGAGAGCAGGAGAGAGAGTGAGAGAGATCAACTACGTTCCTCTGAGAGACGAGCAAGAATCCAAAGAAGTGACACAGAAAGAGAACGAGTATGTGGCTGCATCGTACCTAAGTTCTGCCACATGCTGAAGATCTCACAACCCATCATCACCCTCATGTCCCCATACCTGTACAACGAGACAACACACAGGCGCCAGGTCAGAACAGCGTCGAAGCCAGCATGTGAAAAGTGGAGAAAGTTAGTGCATGTAGAATGTTTTGTAGCGCAGAGACGAGACTTACTTCTCCAGTACCCTCTTCTTCTTGGACGGAGAGAAGGACTCCAGTTGAAGACAGGGCTGGTTGATGAAGATGACGGACAGATAGAAGTACGAGTCCCACACCTAGGGAAGATGCATTAAAACCACTTTACAGCATGTCGATAACATGCTTTCTTCACGTTGTTTTGTTTTTGTTAAACAAAGAAAGACAAGGTGGATGTTTGCAGCTCTTACCTTGTAGTCAAACTTGTCATTGAGGAAGTTCTTCCTCAGAGCATCAGAGAGGTACAGGACTGTTGTTATGATTACACTGAGACGCGACGGGGGGGGGGGGGGGGGGGGGGGGGGGGAGTGCACAACAAGATTAGTAACTATGAGTAACTATGGAGGGACATCATTTTGAATCAAATATGTGGGATAAGTGGTGTTACTTGTTGGTGACCAGCCGCATGACAGTCCAATCTTTCAGGAACATCTCTGGTCGAATCAGAATGCGGAACACGGTGAAGATCTGCAAGAGAAAGTCCTGAAAAACAGAAAAAGGAGCACACTACATTTATTTGGTTTAACAGCAATTGCCATTCAGCACATCACCAAACTATGAATGGAAAATAATGTATTCAGAGTGGGAGTGCATTCATGATATCCATAGTGTTCATGGTATTCCTTTCTATTACTGTGAACTTAGTGACCCCATTTCCTCCTTTCCGCATTGCTATCTCTCCATCGCACCTCTTCCTCAACCCCTGGCTTGACCGTTCCTCAATACGCACACACACACACACTCCTGCTACTGACTATGACACACAAGCGGAGTCATCAGTCAGATTCTGCTGAGTGGTGTGTGTGAGTGTGTAGCCTTACCCTCAGGTCATCTTTGCTGGTGAAGGCCTGCAGGAGCTGCTGGTAATGTTTATCACTCATCTGTCTGAGGAGAGCCAGCAGGCACGCCACAAACTCCCCCTGTAGACAGAGAGAGAGACAGAGAGACAGAGACACTGATCATTTGGTACAAATCCGAACTACAACATGTAATTGATCCTCTCAAAATTGGCAAATATCACAATTGGTTCAAATTGAAAAAATATAACTAGTACTGACAGAAAAATATGTGTTCCTTTGCGCAATATATATTCCCCCCTCAGAATCCCCATATTACTCAGAGATCTTCCCCACCCTTGAGGAAGAGACGTGCCATTTCCATGCGGACCCAGGGAAATGTGCTCATCTGTGGGGACACAAATGCGCACACAGGAACACTACCTGATCTAACGAGCACACGAGGGGACAGCTTTATTACAGGCCATAGTGTCTCTAACGGTCTTCATCTCCCCCATAGAAACAACAGTGACAGCACCGTCAACAACAACGGAAGGGATCTGTTGCAGCTCTGTAGAAGCCTGGGTCTGTACTTTGTCAATGGTAGGTTACGGGGGGGACTCTTTGGGGAGATTCACCTACTGCTCACCTCTTGGCCACAGTACAGTAGACTATATGATCACAGACATTGACCCTTTCTCTCTCAGCTCCTTCACTGTCAAGCCACTAACACCTCTGTCTGATCACAGCCAAATTACGTTGATCCTCAAAAGAACAGACATGGAAACAACCAGACATTCACAGCCCAGTAAGCTGTACAACATCAGAAATTCATACAGATGGGCCCAAAACAACACAGAAGAATACCAGAAAGCAACCTGTAACCAAAATATCCAAACACTCTTAGATAACTTTCTGGATACCACATTTACTCACAGAAAAGAAGGCATCAATCTAGCAGTAAAAAACATAAACTATATATTCAGGCAAACGGCAAAAGAAGCACAATTGAAATTGATAAAATACAAAACAAAAAAGACCACAGATGACAACTGGTTTGATGCAGACTGTAAAATTATAAGGAATAAACTTAGAACACTATCCAACCAAAAGCACAGAGAACCAAATAATGGTGAATTACGCCTTCATTACTGTGAGACTTTAAAACTCTATAAACATACACTCAGAACCAAACAATCACAGTACAACAGCAAGCAGCTGACACTAATTGAGGAGTCCATAAACACACACAACTTCTGGCAAATTTGGAAAAAAAACGAAAATCTAAACAAGAGGAATTAGCGATACAAAATGGTGACATATGGACAACCCATTTTAAAACGCTCTACAACACCGCTCAAATTGACACAAACGCAGAACATTCATGAGATGTTGACTGGATTAGAAAAGGCTATAAAGGACAATCAAAATCCACTGGACTCCCCAATTACTGACCAGGAGCTCTATAAGAAATTTCCAGCTCTCAAATTTAAAAAGGCATGCGGACCTGATGGCATCCTAAATGAGATGCTCAAACTCACTAGTGCAAAATTTCAATTGGCTATATTAAAACTGTTTCATTTAATCCTGAGTGTAGGTTATTTCCCTGACATCTGGAATCAAGGACTTATAACCCCAATCTTTAAGAACGGAGACAAATTTGACCCCAACAATTACAGAGGCATTTGTGTGAACAGTAACCTGGGGAAGGTTTTCTGTAATATTATAAATGTAAGAGTTCTAAACTTCCTTAGTAAGCACAATTTCTTGAGAAAAAGCCAAATTGGATTTATACCAAAACATCGCACAACTGATCATATTTACACCCTACACACCCTGATAGATAAACATGTCCACCAAAATATATACTTGCTTTATCGACATCCAAAAAGCATTTGATTCCATTTGACATACAGGACTGTTCTACAAAGTTATTGAAAGTGGTGTAGGGGGTAAAACATATGACATAATTAAATCAATGTATAAAATTGGTAAGAAAATAACAGAATTCTTTAACCTGGGGCGGGGCCTTCGCCAGGGTTGCAATCTGAGCCCTGCACTCTTCAATATTTACATTCACGAATTGGCCACTATTCTAGAAAAATACTCAGCCCCTGGTGTTAGTCTCCACAATTCAGAAGTTAAATGACTACTCTTCGCAGATGACCTATGCCTGCTGTCACCCACAGCACATGGCCTACAGCAGAGGCTGGACCTGCTAGAGCAGTACTGCCAGACCTGGGCCCTGGCAGTAAACCCCAAAAATACTAAAATAATGATTTTCCAGAGAAGATCCAGATCTCAGGGAATTAGACCAAAGTTCTCAATTGGTACAAAATACACTGCTCAAAAAAATAAAGGGAACACTAAAATAACACATCCTAGATCTGAATGAATGAAATATTCTTATTAAATAATTTTTTCTTTACATAGTTGAATGTGCTGACAACCAAATCACACAAAAATGATCAATGGAAATTTTATTTATCAACCCATGGAGGTCTGGATTTGGAGTCACACTCAAAATTAAAGTGGAAAACCACACTACAGGCTGATCCAACTTCGATGAAATGTCCTTAAAACAAGTCAAAATGAGGCTCAGTAGTGTGTGTAGCCTCCACGTGCCTGTATGACCTCCCTACAACGCCTGGGTATGCTCCTGATGATGAGGCAGATGGTCTCCTGAGGGATCTCCTCCCAGACCTGGACTAAAGCATCCGCCAACTCCTGGACAGTCTGTGGTGCAACGTGGCGTTGGTGGATGGCGCGAGACATGATGTCCCAGATGTGCTCAATTGGATTCAGGTCTGGGGAACTGGCGGGCCAGTCCATAGCATCAATGCCTTCCTCTTGCAGGAACTGCTGACACACTCCAGCCACATGAGGTCTAGCATTGTCTTGCATTAGCAGGAACCCAGGGCCAACCGCACCAGCATATGGTCTCATAAGGGGTCTGAGGATCTCATCTCGGTACCTAATGGCAGTAAGGCTACCTCTGGCGAGCACATGGCCCCCCAAAGAAATGCCACCCCACACCATGACTGACCCACCGCCAAATCGGTCATGCTGGAGGATGTTTCTGGCAGCAGAACGTTCTACATGGCGTCTCCAGACTCTGTCACGTCTGTCACATGTGCTCTTCACAGATGACAGCAGGTTCACACTGAGCACAGGGCGCCAGTGGCGAATTTGCCAATATTGGTGTTCTCTGGCAAATGCCAAACGTCCTGCACGGTGTTGGGCTGTAAGCACAACCCCCACCTGTGGACGTCGGGCCCTGGTTCCCTGTAGAGGAAAGGCTGAGCAACCACTGCACAACAGCAGAACCTGAGACGGAGCTGCATTTCCTGACAAAATGTCAAAAATATAAAACAATTAGAGAGAGTGTCATTTTCCCAAATTTGAAACCCTTATTCAAGGTTTCAAAGACCTCTCTGATGAGGATAGGCTACCCGTCCTGTTGGGGGAGGATGCAGAGAGCTGTGGGTTGGCAGCGCACTACATTGCTGCCTGCCACAAGTTGAGGGACAGTGTCTGACAGACCAATCAACCTGCACATGTCCTCTTCTGTATGCTTATTGTTATATGTATGGTTATTTTGACACTTGGTTATTGTTGTTACTGTTGTCCCGTTGACAATTTGATTCTCATTTGTATTTATTTTTATATATTGTAAATATCCAAATTAAGCGTTGGCTATATGTACATTGTTACATCATGCCAATAAAGCGAATTAGACAGACAGACAGACAGACGCAACAAACACACCCCACAGAGCCCCAGGATAATTAGACCCAACCAAATCATGAGAAAACAAAAAGATGACACATTGGAAAGAATTAACAAAAAACAGAGCAAACTAGAATGCTATTTGGCCCTAAACAGAGAGTACACAGTGGCAGAATACCTGACCACTGTGATTGACCCAAACTCAAGGAAAGCTTTGACTATGTACAGACTCAGTGAGCAGCCTTGCTATTGAGAAAGGCCGCCGTAGGCAGACATGGCTCTCAAGAGAAGACAGGCTATGTGCTCACTGCCCACAAAATGAGGTGGAAACTGAGCTGCACTTCCTAACCTCCTGCCCTATGTATGACCATATTAGAGAGACATATTTCCCTCAGGTAACACAGATCCACAAAGAATACGAAATAAAATCCAATTTTGATAAACTCCCATATCTACTGGGTGAAATTCCACAGTGTGCCATCACAGCAGCAAGATTTGTGTACTTTAACAACACTGTATATGTATATATATATATATATATATATATATATATATATATAATATGACATTTGTAATGTCTTTATTGTTTTGAAAGTTCTGCATGTGTAATGTTTACTGTTAAAATGTATTGTTTATTTCACTTTTGTATATTATCTACCTCACTTGCTTTGGCAATGTTAACACATGTTTACCATGCCAATAAAGCCCCTTGAATTGAAATGAATTGAATTGAGAGAGAGAGAGAGTCAGAGACAGAGACAGAGAGAGAGAAACAGCTTTTAACATCTGGGACACTGGCCACGCATACTATATAACAATGAGAGAGATGGAAGACCATGTACCCCGATGGAAGACCTGTAAATACTACAGTCAGAACAGGTTGGGAGAGAAATAAAGTGGTTATTTTCTACTTTTTTAGGTGGTTTGACATTTGGAAAAATGTCAAATGGAAATGTAAGAGAATGGTTCTCTCTGAACTCGGCTGTGGTTAAGAGCAGGACAGAAGTACAGCTCTCTTTGACCACAAATACAGTTTCAATCATTGACCTTAAAACCTCACGCTATATTTCGAATGACTAGCAGTCACACACACACACCGTGATGTCCTGGAACTGCAGTCTCATATTGGTCCCGGCTGCTTGTGGTCTGTTCGTGATCTCAAGGATGGTCCTCATCAGGACAACCAGCAGACTGTCCACTATCAGATCCACCTCCTCAGAAACCACCGGCTCCTAGGGACACACAAGTTCACATTAAGTTTCACACAGGTACATGTGATCATGTGATCATCATTACCCATACAGACAGTATGAAAACATACAGAACACAAAAAGATAGACCACTAGCCAATACTTAAACAAATTGGACACACATTAGTGTGTGTTTGTGTGTCAGACTGGCTGCTCCTGCTGTCACTTCATCTTAGCCATGTTCACAGCAGTCTATGTGTGTGTGTGTGTGTGTGTGTGTGTGTGTGTGTGTGTGTGTTTGTGTGTCAGACTGACTGCTCCTGCTGTCACTTCATCTTAGCCATGTTCACAGCCGTCTCTCTGTGTGTGTGTGTGTGTGTGTGTGTGTGTGTGTGTGTGTGTGTGTGTGTGTGTGTGCATGTGACTAGCTGCTTCTCAGCTAAACAGGCCAGCACCATGTCAAGGTCAGGACGAGCCTTAACATAGGGACAAACTGCCACATCCACACTTTCACTTTTCATTGATGGATCTGGATTGGATTGTTTATTTGTTCTGGCACCTAGCTATCTGTTTACTTTGTTACTTGATTTACTGGACTCTATTATCAGTCTGGCAGGTTTTGCTAGTTTGTTTTAATACGCCACGCAAACAAACAAAGCTGTGTTCAGATCACAATACACATTGTTGTTATCAAATATCCAAGGCAACAATACAGTTTTTGAGCCATTAACAGTGAGCTAGGTAATCTCGATTAACCCAGAACTTCAAATCTTGCACAATTTGTAGTATGTCCATGATTAACCGTGAGGTGGCAGCCTAAAAGACTACACTACCCATGGTGCTCTGCTGTGGCTGTACTCACGGTGGCGGTAGAGTCGTACTTCCTGACGAGAGAGAGCATGCTGGTGAGGATACGGGCACACATCACCAGGTCTCTCTGCTCCTGCATGTGGGCCTGCAACAGATGCAACACCACCGGGAGCAGGATACACCTCGACTCTGGAATACACACACTTGAACATGAAAACACACACACACAAAAATACTAGCATGTATGTTCTGCTCAAACACCTGTTTTTCTATTTTTATCCCTCTCTTGGGTGTGATTTTAACCCCTAGCCTTGCCTCCTGTGCCCCCTGGAAGCAGCAAGCAGCTAATAAAATGTTACCACAGCTATTTGTGTGAGTATATAATTATCATTAACTACAATTAACTGGCAAGTGCGCCTGTGTAGGTATGTAATTACTAGCAATTGTGGATAATCATGTGTGTGCGATATGTGTGGTTGTGTGTGTGCGTACATAACCCCCAAATGTTTGCTTATGAGTGTTGTGTAAATTAAATATTGTGTGAGCGTGCGTGCGTTCCTACCTGTGTTGGTGTACAGCTGGCTCTCCACGGTCTTGGCGATGCAATGTAGCTTGACGGCTTCCAGGGGGCACTCAGCGCGAGCGGTGGCAGGCAGGCTGCCCAGCGTCTCCCTGACGAAGCCTGCCACCTCCCTCACAGTGAAGATCTTCAACAGCTCCCCGTACACCGCAGGGAACGTCCTCAGGAACACCGCCTTGGAATACACAGACATAAACAGACAGTGTATAAATATACAGTATCTCCCCCCTTTGACATTTTTGGAAATAAATTGATTTTTTGGGGGGGGTGGGTTGTATCATTTGATTTACACAACATGCCTACCACTTTGAAGATGCAAAATATTTTTTATTGTGAAACAAACAAGAAATAAGAAAAAAAAACTGAAAACTTGAGCGTGCATAATACATTTTGCAGCAATTACAGCTGCAAGTCTCTTGGGATATATCTCTATAAGCTTGGCACATCTAGCCACTGGGATTTTTGCCCATTCTTCAAGGCAAAACTGCTTCAGCTCCTTCAAGTTGGATGGGTTCCGCTGGTGTACAGCAATCTTTAAGTCATACCACAGATTCTCAATTGGGTTGAGGTGTGGGCTTTGACTAGGCCATTCCAAGACATTTAAATGTTTCCCCTTAAACCACTCAAGTGTTGCTTTAACAGTATGCTTAGGGTCATTGTCCTGCTGGAAGGTGAACCTCCGTCCCAGTCTCAAATCTCTGGAAGACTGAAACAGGTTTCCTGCAAGAATTTCCCTGTATTTAGCGCCAACCATCATTCCTTCAATTCTGACCAGTTTCCCAGTCCCTGATGATGAAAAACATCCCCACAGCATGATGCTGCCACCACCATGCTTCCATGGTGTTCTCGGGGTGATGAGATGTGTTGGATTTGCACCATAGCATTTTTCTTGATGGCCAAAAAGCTCAATTTAGTCTCATCTAACCAGAGTACCTCCTTCCATATGTTTTGGGAGTTTCCCACATGCCTTTTGGCGAACAGCAATTTTTTTCTGGCCACTCTTCCGTAAAGCCCAGCTCTGTGGAGTGTTCGGCTTAAAGTGGTCCTATGGACAGATACTCAAATCTCCGCTGTGGAGCTTTGCAGCTCCTTCAAGGTTATGGTGCTCTGTGGGATGTCCCTGACCTGTTTGGAGAGCTCCTTGATCTTCATGGTGTTGCTTGCTTGGGGGTGCCCATTGCTTAGTGGTGTTGCAGACTCTGGGGCCTTTCAGAACAGGTGTATATATACTGAGATCATGTGACACTTAAATAAAGTCCACCTGTGTGCAATCTAATTAACTTTGTGACTTCTGAAGGTGATTGGTTGCAACAGATCTTATTTAGGGGCTTCATAGCAAAGGGGGTGAATACTTTTCTGTAAAATAAATAAATACATTTCACTTCACCAATTTGGACTATTTTGTGCATGTCCATTACATGAAATCCAAATAAAAATCAATTTAAATTACAGGTTGTAAAGCAACAAAATAGGAAAAACGTCAAGGGGACGAATACTTTTGCAAGGCACAGTAACTATCTAGCAGTATGTAGTACAGGTTTCTACCGAAAGTGACTCACGGTTAACACATATACTGACTATAAATTAGCCTGTGCCTTATTAGAAAATGTTACTCAAACCATACCATTTAGGTGTAGAACACACTTATCTAGAGGACGCTTATACCTAAAGTGATCAACAGTTACACTAACAAATAGGCTACTGTATATTCAGTAAATGTGGCCCATGACAAATCAAACCAATAATAACCAATGCTTCAACCGATACAGTCTAGGACCCCCAACACACACAGCAGAACGTCTATTCTATGCCTGTACAGAAACACAATTCCACTACAGTATAATATATCTTGATATCCCTCATCTCTAACCTACAGTGCCTTCCGAAAGCATTCCTACCCCTGGACTTAATCCACATTGTGTTGTGTTATAACCCACCAGATGGCATATGAACGTGTCATAAGCCATGGCAAAATGTGTAGAATTGCTGGAAATGTGTGCAATCTACGAAAAACAGTCCAACTCCTCCTCTTTCTCATTTTTCAAACAGAAACACGGTGTGCCTTTGGTGGTTCATCGATGTGTCGTTCTGGTCGTGAGCGCTGCACTCGACATAGCTAGTTTGTTAGCTAGGCTAGACACTTTAAGCTAGCCAGTAACTCCTCCAGCATGTGTTGACGTCATTTCACAGGTTTTCTTTTTGTAACAGAATCTGTGGAGCTCGATAAGAAATGGCACTTCTGTGTCCAAATATGTTACTCATAATTTGTTTTTAAGAATTAAAAATGACCTGGTGTGATGGTGCATCGAGCAGTTACACAGTTTAAAGCCATTATTTTTGGCGTTTTTGCCCAAAAGTCTACCTTTATAAGTAACTGTCCAGTGTTTCCAGGTTGCTATGAAATATGACCTACAATTAATTACAATATGAGTAAAATAGTTTTCCTTCTAGAAAATGGTAGTTAAGTATGTTTAAAAAAGCAGCTATTCTATGTTGGAATGGTGTGGACGTATACCAGTCATTAAAAATATTAACATGGATTAGTAGTGGCTTGACCTGCATTCTCCTATAGCCGTTGTTCTGTTCGGTTGTAGATCAAGATTACAATAGATCAGCAATCAGCCATTTGTTTAACTCGATTGTGCTAAGAGGTGCACACTGTTACTGTGCATGGTTACTGTTACTGTTCTGTGTCTAGTTAAAATGATTTCATGGCGGTACTGGAAGGGAGGACAGGTGGAGCAGCATGATGACACCAGGGCGTAATAACAACCCACACAAGGTGAAAATAACAGTGCAGTGTGTGGTAAGGATCTCCAGCAGAGAGTGAGAGCCAGAGTGAATGGTCACTCACACAACAGGGTGAACAGACAGAGTGACGGGCCAGGTCATTATCAGTTGGGTTCATTAGGGTGGGCTGCTGTGGGAGTTTACACAGCTAAGTGTGCAGTAAACACACACACACACACACACACACACACACAGCCCAGTGGCTTATATCTTAGTGTGCAACCTTGAATTAGACCCACACATTATCTGTGGAGGGCCCAAGGGAGAGACAGGCTGGAGGCCAACAGAGAGCCACTGGAGAGAGACGATTACTAGAGAGAGCAGGGACACACACACACACACATAATCTATTACTGTAGATTAGGATCTCGAGGATTTGGGGGAAGGAGGACAAGCGGGTCTCTGGTGTATAATAAGCACATAGGCACACACACACACACACACCCTCATACTACTGTGTGTGTCTGTACAAACAAAGACATCAGCTGAAGACAGAGACACACAGACACACACGCTACACTGTGTGTAATTCAGATTATTTGTGGGTGTGTTTAGCAGCTTTGTTTTAGTCTTCCTGGAGAGCAGTTCAGCCTGGTTTTGTGCTGTTCAGCCCCCCAAGACAAAGTATGAAATATGAATTACAAAGTATCTCCAGGGTTTATAATCTGCGTGAAATTCAATTAAAAACATTTTCTTACAAATCAAACTGAATTAAGTGGGATTGCTTATTGCTTGAAACATAACACGCACACACACAGAGAGAAGCCTGCCTCCTGCTGTTAATGCCCATGGCATATAAAGCAAGACAGACCAGGATGCAATGTTGATAACCTCTGTGCTCTCTATCAATCATGTGGGGCATGTTTCATGTCTGCACTGCGTCAAGCCACTGTGTCAATGTCACGTGCGTGCACACACACACACACGCACAGTCAGAAAAACACACACACCGACACACCTGTGTCTGCGTGACGGGGCTGGTGATCTTGTTCTCCTGGGACAGGAAGAAGCGGATGGACATGAACAGCTCGTGGACGCAGCAACGGAACTCCTCCTCGCTCTGACCCCCGGTGGCGAGGGCGAAGAGACGCCGGGACTGGATGATGTACTTAAAGATGTACTCAGTGGCCTGGGGGGGGGGGGCATAAAGTAACACACAGTTACTCACTGATAACATCACTCATCCACCATAATGCTAGACAACACTGGTCTTAAAACATAATAGGAAAACATATTAGTGTCGTTGATGTGGGTCCCTGCAATTAAGTGTGCTACTAGGCCATTAAAAGTAACTTGTAATGGAAATGTCGAACACCCAAGGTATAGCATTTCTACTTTTTGAAACTGCATGCAGCAACAATATGAGAGAGAGGTGGCGAAAAGAGACTAATGAATGATACGGAGATATCCTATGTGTGGGGGAAGAAGGATGCTTGTGTGTGTACGTTTTTCTGGTTGTTTGTCGGTCTCTGTGTGTGTGTGTGTGTGTGTGTGTGTGTGTGTGTGTGTGTGTGCGTGTGTGCGTGCGTGCGTTCAGGAGCACACACTCACATTGAGGACCTGCTGAATGTGATCCTGGTGCTCAGCGTCTACGATGCGATCCACGTACCACTTCAGTACTTTGATCAGGTCCCTGCGAAAGACACACGTCTAGCATCAACTACTGACCTCGACCTTTCCCTGCGATCACAATGCATTTCCACCAACAACCCCAAGCATCCACAGACATATCGCAGAGGCGCAACACACAAAGGACGCCTTGGTGTAGCGTGAGTAAACGCTTGACAGTGCATGTAAAAATGTATGGCGATGGTGTTCATAAACAACATCTAGGGCTGAACAACCTTCGATTGTGTTCTGTTCATGCAACAAAAGAAAGAGAACACAAGGGTTGGTTTAGAAAACATCCGTGTGTGGCAGTGCAATGGTGCGATAACAACATTGCAGATTCACACTGTGTAGTGTATTAACACTAGCGGCCAGGTTTGAGAGCACACACTTACAGATAATTGAACAACATCATAAGAGACAGTAGGAGTACAAGGGAAAATGGTGGAGAGAGCACAGTAATTTGCACAGAATGAACATCTGTGTGGGAGATGTTTCGCCTGCTTTTCTGTGATTGGAACGTGATCGCATGTTGATTGGTTTTCCCTTGGGCACATAGCGTACTGAAGAGACAGCCACCATTTTGTTGGACATAACCAGCTAATAAAGTGCACAATGTTATTTCTAGTACTGAATTGGAACACTACACGGTCAAAAGTATGTGGACACACTCATTCCAAAATCATGAGCATTAATATGGAGTTGGTCCCCCCTTTTGCCACGCAAACAGCCTCCACTCTTCTGGGAAGGCTTTCCACTAGACGTCAGAACATTCTGCAGAGGTTTGCTTCCATTCAGCCACAACAGCATTAGTGAGGTCGGGCACTGATGTTGGGCGATTAGGCCTGGCTCGCAGTCGGCATTCCAATTCATCCCAAAGGTGTTCGATGGGGTTGAGGTCAAGGCTCTGTGTAGGCCAGTCAAGTTCTTCTACAACGATATTGACAAACAATTTCTACATGGACCTCGTTTTGTGCACGGGGGCATTGTCATGCTGAAACAGGAAAGGGCCTTCACCAAACTGTTGCCACAAAGTTGGAAGCACAGAATTGTCTAGAATGGCATTGTGTGTTGTAGCATTAAGATTTCCCTTCACTAGAACTAAGGGGCCTAGCCCAAACCATGTAAAACAGCCCCAGAACATTATTCCTCCTCCACCAAACTTTACAGTTGGCACAATGCAGTCGGACAGTTAGCGTTCTCCTGGCATCCGCCAAACCTAGATTCGTCTGTCAGACTGCGAGATAGTGAAGTGTGATTCATCACTTCAGATAACGCGTTTCCACTGCTCCAGAATCCAATGGCAGTGAGCTTTACACCATTCCAGCCGAGGCTTGGCATTGTGGATGGTGATCTTAGGCTTGTGTGGCTGCTTGTCTATGAAAACCCATTTCATGAAGCTCCCAATGAACAGTTGCAACGGAGGACAGACGATTTTTTACACGCTACGGGCTTCAGCACTCACATTCTGTGAGCTTGTGTGGCCTACCACTTCACAGCTGAGCCATTGTTGCTCCTAAACATTTCCACTTCACAATAACAGCACTTACATTTCACCGGGTCAGCTATAGCAGGGCAGAAATTTGACGAACTGACTTGTTGGAAAGGTGGCATCCTATGACGGTGCCACATTGAAAGTCACTGAGTTCTTCAGTAAGGCCATTCTACTGCCAATGTTTGTCTATGGAGATTGAATGGCTGTGTGCTTGATTTTATACACCTGTCAGCAACGGGTGTGGCTGAAACAGCCATATACACTAATTTGAAGGGGTGTCCACATACCTTTGCATATACACTACCGTTCACAATTTTTGTCAATTAAAATAACATCAAATTGATCAGCAATACAGTGTAGACATGGTTAATTTTGTAAATGACTATTGTAGCTATAAAACGGCAGATTTTTTATGGAATATCTACATAGGCGTACAGAGGCCCATTATCAGCACTCCTGTGTTCCATTGGCACGTTGTGTTAGCTAATCCAAGTTTATCACAGTAAAATACTAATTGATCATTAGGAAACTCTTTTGCAATTATGTTAGCACAGCTGAAAACTGTTGTACTGATTAAAGAAGCAATAAAACTGACCTTCTTTAGACTAGTTGAGTATCTGGGGCATCAGCATTTGTGGGTTCGATTATAGGCTCAAAATGGCCAGAAACAAAGACCTTTCTTCTGAAACTCGTCAGTCTATTCTTATTCTGAGTAATTAAGGCTATTCCATGTGCAAAATTACCAAGAAACTGAAGACCTCGCACAACGCTGTGTACTACTCCCGTCACAGAACAGCGCAAACTGGCCCTAACCAGAATAGAAAGAGGAGTGGGAGGCCCCGGTGCACAACTGAGCAAGAGGACAAGTACATTAGAGTGTCTAGTTTGAGAAACAGACACCTCACAAGTCCTCAGCTTTATTAAATAGTACCCTCAAAAAACGAGTCTCAACATCAACAGTGAAGAGCGACACCGGGATGCTGGCCTTCTAGGCAGAGTTGCAAAGAAAAAGCCATATCTCAGACTGGCCAATAAAAAGAAAACATTAAGATGGGCAAAAGAACACAGACACTGGACAGAGGAAGATTGGAAAAAGGTGTTATGGACAGACAAATCTAAGTTTGAGGTGTTCGGATCACAAAAAATAACATTTGTGTGATGCAGAAAAATGAAAAGATCCTGGAGGAGTGCTTGATGCCATCTCACAAGCATGGTGGAGTCAATGTGATGGTCTGTGGGTGCTTTGGTGGTGGTTAAGTGGGAGATTTGTACAGAGTAAAAGGGATCTTGAAGGCAATCACTCGATTTTGCAACGCCATGCCATACCCTCTGGACAGCACTTAGTTGGAGCCAGTTTCCTCCTACAACAGGACAATGACCCAAAGCACAGCTCCAAACTATGCAATAATTATTTAGGGATGAAGCAGTCAGCTGGTATTCTGTCTATGATGGACTGGCCAGCACAGCCACCGTATCTCAACCCTATTGAGCTGTTGTGGGAGCAGCTTGACCGTAAGAAGTGCCCATCAAGCCAATCCAACTTGTGGGAGGTGCTTCAGGAAGCATGGGGTGAAATCTCTTCACAGTACCTCAACAAATTGACAACTAGAATGCCAAAGGCTGCAAGGCTGTAATTACTGAAAAAGGAGGATTCTTTGACAAAAGCAACGCTTGAAGGACACAATTATTATTTCAATTATAAATTGTTATTTATAACCTTGTCAACGTCTTGACCATATTTCCTATTCATTTTGCAACTAATTTCATGTATGTTTTCATGAAAAACAAGGACATTTCTAAGTGACCCAAAACTTTTGAACGGTAGTGTATAGTGTACATACAGTATCATATCCTACTGAAATCACTGAACAACTCAACTAAACCACCGTAGACAATGAGTCTAGAGGCAGGCTACACACTCTCTCTATATAGGAGGGTGAGTTTATTGAGTTTATTTTAGGTGAGGGAGAGGTGAGCGCTTTAGCTGTGAGCCTGACAGGAGAGGGGTGTTAGTGAGAAATGAGCAGTGTGAGCGCTTAGCAGGCAGTGTGGGCAGAACAGTGTGAGTGTATCACAATGTGAGTTGGAGGCGACAGCACAGCGTCTGAGGAACAGTGAGCGTATGTGGCAGGAAGTGTGTGCTTGCAGGCCCAAATCAACGTGAGACATTGAGGACACATGATCCTACTTATAGTTTTCAAACAGGTGGCGCCGCAGGTGACTCGTTCACACCACTGAAGCACCTTTTGCCGCCCACCATTATCACCAGGTAGTATACCGTAGGTCTTACCATAGGACAACCGTAAAACAATCATAATACACCCTAGGAGGAGAAAGAGAGAAACACACCTGTAAGACAAGGCTCCAGCAAAATGACTCTCGATGTAGGTGTCCATGACGGGCTTGAAATGATGGAACTTGCTGTCCTGTAGCAGGTTAATGATGTGGACCTGAAAGAGGAAGGGAAATAACTCAGTCACATGCTTGCCACAAAATGCAACACTCTTTATTTAGCCAACAACGAACGTCATTGTAAATAAGAATTTGTTCTTAACTGACTTGCCTAGTTAAATAAAGGTTACATTCCAAAAAAGATAGATATATATTTATTCAACCTAACCTCCTATGTGACGCAAACTGGCCTAGTTGTCCACATTCATCATGCAGTCACAAAGGCAGTTTGATTGCCTCACTTTCACCCATGATGAAGAAGAGCAGAGCAGAGATGAATGAGTGAGTGAGTGAGTGAGTGAGTGAGTGAGTGAGTGAGTGATTGATTGACTGGACCAAGTCAATTGCAAGCAGATCAATCCCTCAGCTCTATATTAGAGTGATGCAGCATGTCTGGGATTGATCAGCGAAGGCTGTGAAGCATTACAATATTAAGCACATCCATTGGCTCAAGCTTCCAGTGTGTGTGTGTGTGTGTGTGTCTGTGTCTGTGTTCACCATGCATCATTGCACTTTTTCTCTCTGACCACAGTAAGCCACTATTGGACACAGGCCTTCTTCTCTAATGAGGCTTGGTCTACTTCCCAACTCATGCGCACGCACACACACAATTAGTTCTGCAGTCATGACATCCCAATCCTGGCTCCAACCAGCATTCAACCAGCAGTGTGTCGAATCAACTAACGATTTAGCTGTCAGGGAGGGAGAACACAATATGCTAGGAAATAGAAGACCCCAGAAGCAGTAACCACTTACCAGGCAGTCAAACACCTTCAGCCCATACCTCTGAGAACTCTCGTCCAAGATCCCAAAGAGTGTATCAAGTGTGTCCTGTAGAAACTGGTGAGGGAGAGATAGAGCAATAGACATACATGAGTGAATATCTGTGAGATCACGTGGTGACAATCATATGATACATCTATAAAACACATCTAGAACACATTTCTGTTTTGAAGATGGGCAGACTTTTTCAAGCAAATCACAAAAAGGCCAATCTAAACAGGACATCGTTTGAGTGACGTGATCCTGAACCAATCAGGGTGAAGATGGGAGGCCCCGGGGAGGGGCGGTACCTTGACTATCTCAGAGCCATCGATCTCTTTCAGCTTTAACAGGCTGTCATTGATCCTCTCTGGGTGGGCTCTCCACTTCAGCAGGTCTAACATGTCACCTACAGAGACACGTGAAGAGAAACAACGACCGTTACATCATGGACAACCTCAGTTAGTGAGAGACTGTTGACTCTTGGTTCCTAGACACACACACCCGCACAGAGAGAAACATACAGATATAGGATCTTAATTTGAGCCAGTTTGCTACAGCAGGAAAATAATCCTGCAGCAAAAAAAAAAAACTACATTCAAATAAATCACAAGTTTGCATTTCCTCAGCAACAAAAGTGATCAAATTAAAGACTCTACATCTGCACAGTAGCCTGGGTTTCTGCATGAAATGGCAACGTGCCGTTGTCTTGTCAAACAATATCATGGCAAGGCAATGAAGAAGCGTTATTGAATACACTACCCTGAGTATCCGTACAGAGAAACAACTTTGCATCACTATTTGGGAAATCTAGAACATTTGTGTCAAAGCAATATGAGGGCGTATGGTTTAAGTGCTATAATTGAATTACTGAAGCTCCTTCTGGGGAGAAAAAAAAACAATGCAATTCTATTCTATTTAAAAGATATAATAAGACAACACATTTACATTCAAACAATGCACAAAAATCGAAATAATGACGCCATCTCATAATGTAGCGAGCTTTAAAAAGACATAAAGCAATTCTCCCGGTGTTAAAATCCCCAGACGATGTGAATAAAATATCTGGGTTGAAGAATAAAGGACTCAGTCTCCCACCTGCACTTCTGAAGGTGTCTGCAACATGCTGTCAGTCTAGATGTGAGGAAGTACCTGTATTTCCCCAGACAATAAACTAGACATATTCCTTGCACAATGTCTCGACTCACTTTGTGCAACTCACGTTTCAGAATATTTACACGGAGTGGTAGACCGTTTGAGAATTCAACAATTCTACAGTAATATTCAAGGCAAGACAACGACTCCGGACGAGTCAGATACAGACCCAATTACACTTTACACTAGTAAGTGATCTGTCGCTGGGTAATAGAGCCATAGAAAGTTGGAGCAGGCCTACAGTGGTGTGGGAAAGGTGTGGGTCTACTGGTTCGGGTGTAGGTCTACCGTGCAGATGCATGCTCTAGTACTTTTGACTTCCACTCTTACCATTCTGTGTGAGTTTAGTGGAGCAGAGGAAGGAGGTGATCCAAAAACATTCCTTGGTGCCTTTCACAGCCTGGTTGTTGCCGGGCAGATTGGCTTTGGAGAAGGGCAGCTTGAGGTAGCAGCTCGAGTCCTGGAGGTTAGCATTCTCCTCACACTGAAAGGAGCAGAGATGCAGCAGTGGGTTAGAGCCACTACAGGAGACTGGAGAAAAAGGCTAATGTACTACGGTATTTGGTTCGTTACTTAACTGCATTCTCAAACATTAAGGAGTTTCTTCCACTACAATATGCTGCTTCCATACACCCCGGAAAGTGCTCATGGTGGGATTTAATATATTATTATTATTATCACCATCATTCAAACTACAGTATATTTCTTTCAATTAAACATGGCAAAGGGCTGGGGACACTATAAAGTGAGCACTGTGCATTTTCCATTTCTCCAACTTTAAATTATTTTAGCCATGCTTTCTAATGTATCGGCACAGACTGGAAAGAATTTTGAAGCTCGTGTTTAAGTGTGTTCTGACTAACAGTTCAGGCAGGCTACTCCCACGCTGACGCCTACACGTGGTTAGTGCTGAATCCCTCTTCCCCATTTTGGCGATGAGGAACTAGGCCACGTCAATTTCTTTCAGCTTTTTGACCTGACTTCCATCTGACGGTAAGTGGATTTTCTACGCCAATGGAAAACAACACAAGAAGACTCCCCTCAACTCCCCTAAAATCCTACGGAGAACCGGCTGTCTCAGGTAATAGCACATCAGAGAGCCACAAAAGGGGAGACGCGTGTACGCACTTCAAAGCGCAAGGCTCCAAAAGCAGCTGTATTTGTTATGAATTATAGCACTTCACGCATCTGAAGCCAGGCCAAGGTGTTTTTTTTAAATCTCTCGGTTTCTCCTGCGTTAGGGGAAATGACCTGTCAGTAGTGGGAGTCTTCTTAATGAGGTGGTGAGCTGGACGAGGAAAGAGCAGCGGGGTCAACCTGCAGAGAGCCAAGCCCAGAACCACAGGGAGGGAGTGTCTGCATAACGGTTCTTCCTACTGTCTCAACTCCTCTGTTCTCTCTCTGTAGGACTGTCCAACTAAGATGGGTCTACACAACCTATAACCTGTCGGTCTCTCTACAGTACCTTGGATTATGTTGTCTCTCTTTCAGGACAAAACCTCTTTAACCCTGCCTGTGTGTCTTTCTCCGTCTCAGAATAGTCCAGACTATCCACAACCCGTGCATGCTCTCTTACCCTGCCTTAGGTGCTAACGAGCCCTGCCCGTCTCTCAGAACAGTTCCTTGCTAGCCTGCAGCAAACTATTGTGTGCTCTGTAACCTCTGTCTCTGCAGCTTATGCTCCCTAGCCCCGTCTATCTCAACCTGCAATTACTCAGAGCTACACCCAAAACAGGCCCCGTAGTGCAGAGCTATGTTTAATTGGCAATGCCTGAGGGTTGGTTTAGCTGCTGTTTGCTTTGGACAGGGCATGTGTTAAGTGGAGAGCTTACTGGGGTAGCAATAAAAACCAGCTGGGATGGCAAGCGCCTGTTTATGACAGAGTATGAGCTGGAAAAGTCTCAACGGGAAATAGCCGTGTGAGCATGTGATATGCGTGTGTGTGTATTTGTGCATGTTTGAGTGAGTGCTCACAGAAAATACCCACCCACCCACCCAGCGTGCGCACACACACACACACACACACACACACACACACACACACACACGGTTAGTGGACATCACATACACAGATATTACTCATCATCCTGCTAGCCTGCTCATTGCTGAAGCACCTGACCCACCTAAGCCTTCACTGTGGAGCCATGCAGCCCCAAATCAATAATAATAATACCGGGACTGCATTATTACAGCGTTTTCCCCCCTCAAGGTCTCAGTCCATGCGTTAAACGGCATGGACTGACTCATCCGCCACTAACGTGGAGCGCCTACCTAAGTGACGACTACCACGGTGGACGAGTGAGAAATGACTGCGTGTGTGCGTGCGTGCGCACAGTAGGACCCCGGTACCTTGTGAATGATGAGCTCGTGGGTGCCGTCCGGCAGTGTCCGTCCGTCCTCCTGCATCAGATGAACGAAGGAGTAGCCAAACAGCTTCTTCTCTCCTTTGTCTTTGGCTGTGGAACACAGCACACATTCCAACGTCACTGTCCCGGGAAAACACACAGGTCGCCGCTACTCTCGGCTACCCTACGATCAGACAGCTATACTATAGAGCACTAGACGGCGCCGTTGCGCATCACAGGTGGCTGGTGGCACCTTCATTGGGGAAGACGGCGCTACAGCAATGGCTGGAATGGAGTTCATTCTATTTACTCCACTCCAGCCATTATTATGAGCCATCCTCCCCTCACCAGACTCCCGTGTTATGCATCCGTTCAACCCGAAAGCTCTAATCTCTATTTTAAGAGCCTTGGGGGAAGTGAGGGAAAATGGCACCTTTAAGGTAGCAGGTTGAAAAACAACACCTATGAGTCATAGTTGTGTAGAGGCTGCAGTATGCCCATAAGGGCAGCATTGTGTCAGAGCAGGAGGTGGACATCACATGAGAGGTGTCGTGGGAGAGGGAGACATACCGAGACTCACTCAACTACAGGCCTGGAAGAGGAATATAAGGAGATTCTGAGACACAGGCCCGTTTTACACTGACGAATGTTGGAGATTCCAGAATAGACTAATTAAGAATAGACTAATTACTAATTACTGTCATGTAAAGCTGTGAAATGCTCACATCTAGTTAGCTATCAATAACTGCTTTTGTCTTGAAGCTAAAACGTAATGTATTTATTGTTGTCTACACATGCTTGTGAATTGTTGCATTATTCAAGTGTGTAATATTGTTAAGATGAAGACATATTTCTTGCATACCCTTACAAAAAAAGATTGCAGTCAGAGTGCAGTATAACTGCAGTCCTTCTGCAATTACTGTGTCCAAAATACCACAGTCGGCTGAAGGTACTGCACTTTTACTGCGGTTTCAAAACTGCAACATTGCTTTGTAAGGGTAGTTTAATAGTTTGTGGTTAACATGCTTACTGGCTAACGGCTACAGTTTGGCTAACGTGACTGGGATATTTACGGTCAATTTTAAGCTGCAGTGCAAGAATGTCTGTTGCCAAGCCCCCAAACTCTCTCTCTGCAACAACGCCCAAAAGGCTGGCAAAAGGCATATAGCTGAGTCACACTGTACTGTACCGGTGCACCCTCCCTGCATACCTCATAAGCTTACGATAACATGACCGTCCGTTGCTAATGTCAATTGAAAAGTTAACGTACATATTATGTCAATTGAAATCACATTGTGGTGCCTCCGCTGCAACTCTTGAATCTAAATAAGCCCACAGATCTCTGTAAATGTCTCCCCTGACCTCTGACCCACCTGTGACCTCTGACCTTGCGGCTTCTGCCCCACACATTGTCGCCAATTTAGCGACTTGGTCACTATATTTTTGCGGGTTTTCAGACAGGCAGAGAAGCACAAGGGGGGTTGAGGTGGGAGTGGGGGTGAAAACACTACATCAGATACCGCGGCAAGAAATTGGTGCTGTGACATCGTCGTGGCAACGGCGAAATGTCATTAGCAAATAGCGGCTCGCACTGAAAAATTGTTGTCAACAATGGCCCCAGAGTCTCAACAGATAGCGGTTACCATAGAAACAAAGTAGAAGCTCAAACTGCAATCACTGTAGCCACCACCAAATGTAAGATATTGGTGTTAGATGTCTGTGAGACACGGTAGGTGGTGGTGGTGTTGTGGGTAAAGTTGTTGTGTGTTGTAATGTTCTTGACTTGTGCTTCAGTTGTGTATGTCATCTGTTCTCTGGGCAGGTTAGCCTCGACAGTGGGCTAAAATAGCACCTGACAAACAGTAAACACTCCACACCCATAATATCACTGGCAGTGCTTCAGGATCATCGCAAGCTAAAGTTCCTTTAGAGAGATAGAGTCGGCATTAATAACCCAATGTCAACTGAACCGGCCTCCAAATTCTACAGGGCCACAGAGCATATCCACATTTAGTGTGAGAGAGTCTGTTATCCCCAAATCACACATAAGAGGAGTCATGACTGACTTGATATTAGTCTCATAATACAAAACATGTACACTACCATTCAAAAGTGTGGGGTCACTTAGAAAATGTCCTTGTTAATATTGTAAATAACTATTGTAGCTGGAAACGGCAGATTCTTTATGGAATATCTACATAGGCGTACAGAGGCCCATTATCAGCAACCATCCCTCCTGTGTTCCAATGACACATTGTGTCAGCTAATTCAAGTTGATCATTTTAAAAAGGCTAATTGATCATTAGAAAACCCTTATGTTAGCACAGCTGAAAACTGTTGTCTTGATTAAAGAAGCAATACAACTGGCCTTCTGTAAACTAGTTGAGTATCTGGAGCAACAACATTTGTGGGTTCGATTACAGGCTCAAAATGTCCAGAAACAAAGACTTTCTTCTGAAAATCACCAGTCTATTCTTGTTCTGAGAAATGAAGACTATTCCATGCGAGAAATGTCCAAGAAACTGAAGATCGTGTACAACATTGTGTACTATTCCCTTCACAGAACAGCACAAACTGGCCCTAACCAGAATAGAAAGAGGAGTGGGCGGCCCCGGTGCACAACTAAGCAAGAAGACAAGTACATTAGAGTGTCTAGTTTGAGAAACAGACGCCCCAAAAGTCAAAAGTCCTCAACTGGCAGCTTCATTAAATAGTACCCGCAAAACACCAGTCTCATCGTCAACAGTGAAGAGACGACTCCGGGATGCTGGCCTTCTATGCAGAGTTGCAAAGAAAAAGCCATATCTCAGACTGGCTAATAATAAGAAAAGACTAAGATGGCCAAAATAACACAGACACTGGATAGAGGAATCTAAGTTTGAGGTGTTCGGATCACAAAGAAATACATTAGTGAGACGCAGAAAAAATTAAAAGATGCTGGAGGAGTGCTTGTGATGCCATCTGTCAAGCATGGTGGAGGCAATGTGATTGCCTGGGGGTGCTTTGGTGATGGTAAAGTGGGAGATTTGTACAGGGTAAAAGGGATCTTGAAGAAGCAAGGCTATCACTTCATTTTACAACACTATGCCATACCCTGTGGACGGAGCTTAATTGGAGCCAATTTCCTCCTACAACAGGACAATCACCCAAAGCACAGCTCCAAACTATTTAGGGATGAAGCAGTCAGCTGGTATTCTGTCTATGATGGACTGGCCAACACAGTCACCGGATCTCAACCCTATTGAGCTGTTGTGGGAGCAGCTTGACCGTATGGTACATAAGAAGTGCCCATCAAGCCAATCCAACTTGTGGGAGGTGCTTCAGGAAGCATGGGGTGAAATCTCTTCAGATTACCTCAACAAATTGACAACTAGAATGCCAAAGGTCTGCAAGGCTGCAATTGCTGCAAATGGAGGATTCTTTGACGAAAGCAAAGTTGGAAGGACACAATTATTATTTCAATTAAAAATCATTATTTATAACCTTGTCAATGTCTTGACTATATTTCCTATTCATTTTGTAACTCGTTTCATGTATGTTTTCATGGGAAACAAGGACATTTCTAAGTGACCCAAACTTTTGAAAGGTAGTGTATATAGTAATATTGGAGTACACAATATTGGAGCAGCATGATGACACCAGGGCGTAATAACAACCCACACAAGGTGAAAATAACAGTGCAGTGTGTGGTAAGGATCTCCAGCAGAGAGTGAGAGCCAGAGTGAATGGTCACTCACGCAACAGGGTGAACAGACAGACTGACGGGCCAGGTCATTATTAGTTGGGTTCATTAGGGTGGGCTGCTGTGGGAGTTTACACAGCTAAGTGTGCAGTAAACACACACACACACACACACACACACACACACACAACCAGAAAAACGTACACACACAAGCATCCTTCTTCCCCCACACAAACAATACACTATCCCAGAGTAGTGGTAGAGTACGGTAGTGTCTTACTGGAGCAGTGTCTGAACTCAAAGCGGACATGAGAGCCCCTGAACATGTCCACAGGGATGGGTAGTTTGATCTGCTCAGCCCAGCGGGGACTGTTGTTGTGGTAGAGCACAAAGGAGTGGTACTCATCCCCACCAGGCTCCCCTGAACCAGCCGCTACATAACTCTGGAGGAGAGAGAGAACAGGAGAGAGGTAGAGAGGTAGGGCGGTAGAGAAAGAGGGGGAGGATAAAGAGAGGGGAGAGAAAGGAGGGAGGGAGGAGAGAGAGGATAGATGGGGAGAGAGGGGAGAGGAAAGAGAGGAGGGGTAGATAAGAGAGGGCAGATTGGAGAGGAAACAGAGGAGGGGTAGAGAAGAGAGGGCAGAGGGGAGAGGAGAGAGTGGGGAGAGAGGGGTGTTAATAGGTAGGTGGAGATGAAAGCAAGAAATGGCGAGAGGAGGGAGATTGCAGGACACACACACTGTTTACTGGACCTGTGACGCACAGCACTCTCTGTCTCTCACTCTGTACGGAGTGAGTGACAGGGTTGCATGCAGAGGAGAGCTCTACTGGCAGCAGAATCAAATCTATTTTCTGTGTATGGCAGCAGCATCCTGTCTGATCAGGAAACCACAGTGTTTTTACAGAGAAAACGAGTAACCTACCAGTGGACCAACACTCATCCTCATCAACACTCAACCAGACGTACCCATATAGGTCTTCGACATTAGACAACCTTAGCCTCGTTCAGCCTGACTGATACAGTACAGCTATGAGAATTGAAAGCCCAATCATGGCTGTAATATGAAAAACTAAATTTGCTCAAAGTAATGAATGGAGTAATTAAGGAATGTGTCATCTTACCTTCATGACCTGGCCTTCGATGTCCAACACATAGACCGTGATCTCCACGTTCCTGGCAACGCTCTTCCCTCCTTTCTCAAACTCTCCTTTCTCCAGCGTCATGTACAGGTCATTCCTCATCTCTCCTGCAGGAGAGTGAACAGAGTGGTTCCAATAACCTGTGTGTGAGTAAACTTAAGCCACGTTTCGGCCTGCGGTGCCGTGTTCTCTTTCGTGGTCGAAGTAACAGACGCCCTCATCTAGTGTTTGATTGATTCTATTTTCAATGTAGAAACATATTAGTAATTCGCTTCATTCTATAGCTAGAGGACTCCTGATATTTCCAGGAGTGAGAGGTATATATTTTTGGTCTGTCTGTTGTGTTCTAGTACGGCCTTTTTGCTAGCGAGGGCCATCGACTTTAAGTGCTGCCTGTCTACCCAGTGGCCTACTTGGTGTGCGAACTGCTGACTGCTATTAAATCTCAGGTGATTGTTGACACATCAACCAGGATCGAGGGGTAGATCAATTTGTGACTTGTTTTTGTAACCAGTGACAGTATTGGATGTGGAGTGGTTTCATCTCTCCTAGACAATCGGCAATTAGTACAGGGAGGTGTAAGCGGGGGTCGTGTCATTGGCGGTTATGTCACAAAACTAAGACCGTCGCCGAAACAAAGTTGTTCGAGGAAGGCTCCACACCACTCTCTCACCTCTCCCGATAGGCTTTACAGACTCTTCCCACCCCTTGGCTGCAACCGTTCTAATGTAGTGTATACTGTGCAAACATCCCATGTGGAATTCTGTGTTCTCTGACACATGTTTGGAACAGCGGTCAAGAACGCTTCATCTCAGCCTATGCTGCCCTTCAGTCCCTTGACGTTTTGGCCCTGACGGAGACATGGATCACCCCAGAAAACACTGATAATCCCTATGCTCTTCCTTCATCGGACTATGTTTTCTCTCATAGTCCGAGAGCATCTGGGCATTGCGGTGGTGGAACAGGGCTACTCATTTCTCCTAAGCGGAGATGTTCTCTTTTCTCCCTCTCTCACCTGTCCATCTCCTGATTTGAATTCCATGCTGTCACTGTCACTTGTCCAGTCAAGCTTAACATTATTGTCATCCATCGCCCACCAGGTGCCCTTGGAGAATTGCTCAATGAGCTTCACATCTTGATAAGCTCCTTTCCTGACAATGGCTCACCGGCTTTTCGTACTTGGCAACTTCAACCTCCCAACGTCTTCTTTCGATTCATTACTTTCCAACTCTCTCTTTCCCTCCTCGCCTCTTTTCACCTCACGCTTTCGCAATCCCCACCAACTCACAAGGCAGGCAATATTCTTGACCTCATCTTTACTAGAGGCTGTTCGCCTACTAATCTCACTGCAATCCCAATCCAGGTCACTACTTTGCTTCCTTTCTGTCTCCTTTCCTCCAACCCTAACCGCTCAGCCCCTACCCAGATGCTCATGCACTGTCACAATATTCACTCTCTCACCTCTTCTATCCTATCATCCTTCTCCCTCCTGTATCCTGATTCTGCATCTTCAACCCTACTCTCCTCCCTTTCCACATCCGATGACTCGCACTGTCCCTTCTCCTCCCGGCCAGGTCGGCCCTCCCGTCGCTCTCCTTGGCTGAGTGACTCATTGCGAGCGTACAGAACAGGGATGAGGGCAGCTGAGCAAAAATAGCACAAAACTAAACTTCCAGAGGACCTATCATCCTTTCACTTCCTCATCTCTACCTTCTCTTCCTATGTATTCCTCTGTAAGTGGCTGAAGCCACTTTCAATTTCAAGCGTCTGCCTCTAACCCTAGGAAACTCTTTTCTACCTTCTCCTCCCTCCTTAATCCTCCATCCCCTCCCTCTCTGCCGAGTACTTTGTCAACCACTTTGAAAAAAAGTTTGACTACATCCACTACTCATTCACTCAGCCTATTGAGTCCACTGGTCTCAATCACACAGAACTACCCGTATTTCTTGAACTCTTTCTCCCCTCTCTCTCCAGATGATATCATGTGACTAGTAAGGTCTGGCCGCCCGACAACCAGCCTGCTCGACCCCATCCCCTCCTCCCTTCTCCAGACCATCTCTGGAGACCTTCTCCCATTCCTCACTTCCCTCATCAACTCATCCCTGACCACTGGCTGTGTCCCCTCTGATTTCAAAATGGCCCGAGTTGCTCCCCTCATCTGACGTCGAAAACTATAGACCTGTATCCCTTTTTTATTTGATTTCCAAAACACTTGAGCGTGCTGTCTGATCAACTTTCTTGTTATTTCTCTCAAAACGATCTTCTTGATCCCAACCGGGTCACTCAACTGAGACTGCTCTTCTCTGTGTCACGGAGGCTCGCCTCACTGCCAAAGCTGACTCTCTCTCCTCTGTTCTCATTCTCCTAAATCTATCCGCTGCCTTCGACACTGAACCATCAGATCCTCCTCTCCACCCTCTCAGGGCGGGGCGTCTCAGGCTATACACACTCTTGGATTACATCCTACCCTGCAACGTAGAGAGGATGTGTGTTTGCATTCCATACTCTCACTACTGGTGTCCCCCAGGGCTCGGTTCTAAGCCCTCTCCTCTTCTCTCTATACACGAAGACACTCGGCTCCGCAAGAAGGGAAGGCCTGCCCACTCAAAGACCTCGCCATCCCAGTTGACAGTGTTGCCCTTCCATAGTGCAAAGAACCTTTGTGTGAAACTGGACAACACCCTGTCATTCTCTGCAAACATCAAAGCAATGACTTGCCCCTGCAGGTTCATGCTCTGCATCATCTGTAGAGTACGACCCTACCTCACATAGGAAGCGGTGCAGGTCCTAATCCAGGCACTTATCCTTTCCCGTCTGGACTACTGCAACTCATTGTTGGCTTGGCTCCCCGCTTGTGCCATCAAACCCCTACAACTTGTCCAGAACGCTGCAGCCCACCTGGTTTTCAACCTTCCCAAGTTCTCTCATGTCACCCCGCTCCTCCTCAGTTGAAGCTTGCATCCACCACAAGACCATGGGGCTTACCTACGGAACAGCAAGAGAAACTGCCTCTCCCTGCCTTCATGCTATGCTGTAACCCTACACCCCAACCCGAGCACTCCGTTCTGCCACCTCAGGTCTCTTGGACCTCCCACCCCTACGGAAGGGCAGCTCCCTCTCAGTCCAGCCCAATGGTGGAACCAGCTTCCCCCTGAAGCTAGGACAGCAGGGTCCCTGTCCATCTGCCAGAAAACATCTGAAATCATACCTCTTCAAACAGTATCTCAAATAATCCTCCTCGTCACCGCGACCCCCCATAACCTTAATCAGCACTTATTGAGGAAAAATGTACTTCCTGTGCCTGTCCCACCTAGCTATCTTAAGATTAATGCACTAACTTTAAGTCGCTCTGGATAAGAGCGTCTGCTAAATGTAAAATGTAAATATGTCAAATGTGAAAGAAGTTGCCTGTCATGTGTGTTAGTATAAATACATGTAAAGCCAACCTGCAATTTTTCTTGCTGTTCAGTGGTCATTTACATTTGACGTAATACACATACATGTTCGAGTTAAATGTCAGTACAGCGTTAAAGTGAAGGAGAAAAGTCTGTTCATATCTATCAGCAAAGAGGAGACCAATGCATTGACACATCACAGTGTCAGCAAGGATAGGGTGACCTCTTCACCCCATTGACAGACATGGAAGTGACAGGGACTGACACGGGGTTGGCACAAGGCACAGATCTGTTTTCAGGGCAGACGGGTCTGAAGGCTCGGAATCTGAACATTCCACAAAAACAACTTCCCAAAGGCAGTCAGCAGGCGTACAGCTGAGTCACACTGGACTGTACAGTGGCACCCTCCCTGCATACCTCATAAGCTTACAATAACATGTAAAATATGAAAAATAAATCTGTGTTTTTCCAAAGGTTTGGTTTTCACTTGCGCCTGCACTTTCAGACATTTCTGTTGCACTTACAGGTGTGTGTGGGGCTTAGGAAGTAGATTGGACGTATAGTCAAAGTAAGACATTACGGCTAAGCAACTGTGCCATTAAAGATGGCAGGTGCTTCCTGCAGTATGGCTCCAGACGGGTGACATCGATGCCATGTGGCTACACACACACACACACAGTCGTCTAGTGATAACACGTTCATGTGCTATTCCATCACCTCACCAGACTCTCTTAATTCCATCCTCACTTACATTCTGATCTGCTGGGAAGTGTCTGTATTTTGTTGCTGTACATCGATAACTGAAGTATCCGAGCCAGTTAGAAGTGTTAGAGCTGTACTGAGATAGGTGTACACACACACACGCGAGTAGCTAGTAGCTGCCTCATATGAAAACAGTCTCCCGAGGAGGTCTGTCTGTAACTTCACCGCCTAGAGAATAATTACAGGAAAGGACACATGTATACACTCAAGGCAGCCTTTGGACTGGAGCAGAAATTAGAAGGGCAGTCTTGGGCAGGAAATAGTCGAGTGGTGGCGGTACATGTTTTAAAAATATTTTTTTTGGGAGAAGTAGCACAACGTAGCAAGGCAACGTAGCAAGGCAACATCTGCACGAGAGAACACGGGTCTGTATTCGCTTTAGAGAATGGTTAGCCACAGAATAGAAACGAGAGGAAGTCATCTTATTTTAGCCCATGTGTGTGTGTGTGTGTGTGTGTGAGTGTGTGTGTAAATAGCTCTCCCATCTCTATCTAATGGTGTTCAGGGTCCATCTCAACTGGCTAATAGGCATCACCATGGTAACCCAGAGAGATTGACTCACATACACACACACAGCCAGGAGGCTGACAGAGAGAGCAGCGCAGCCTGACTATAATCCTCTGCCTACAGGAGCATACACAGACTAAAATCACTAGCCCAGGGGCACACTGAAAGTGGGAGAAGACTCTCTGACAAAGAGATGTATAAATGTTGAGTTACTGTAGAAGGCAAAACACTAGGGGACACAGCGAACGCTTCCTCTTTTTGTGTTTCTCCTTCTATGAATGAATGTACACCGATTTTTTTTCTTAATTCAAACAATGGCTTTGTGTTTATTTCGCAAGTGCATTTTACTGTACACTTTACTATGTACAGTTATTCATGCCAATATACAGTCACCGGACAGTTTATTAGGTCATCTAGTATTGGGTTGAACCCCCGTTTTTCCTTCAGAACATACCACACTTTGCCTGGGGTTCAATTGTTTATCAATTGTTACCAAGGGACCTAACGTTGTTGCACTGTTGTACTGCGCCGCTATTTGTAGGCTACCTGTTAGCTTGCACGATTCTTACCATTCTCCTTCGACCTCTCTCATCAACGCGCTGTTTTGGCCATCAGGACTGCTGCTGACTGGATGGTTGTGTTTGTAGCACCATTCTCGGTAAACCCTAGACACTGTCGTGCGTGAAAAGCCCAGGAGGCCGGCGGTTTCTGAGATACTGAAACTGGCGTGTTTGCTACCGACGATCATACCTCGCTCAAAGTAGCGTAGGTCACTTGTTTTGCCCAGTCTAACGTCAATAGAGCAGGTCTTCTTAATATAGCAGGCCACGTGACTCCATTTTCGTGAACGCGGTGGTATACCTTGATTTACCTGCAAAACCAGTGCAGTACAGACGTGGTTCTGTTTTGACCAAAGAAGAGGCTGGCTCCGTGGGCGGTTTCGTACCTGGCATGATGATGTCAGAGAAGCCCAGTTTCTTGGTGATGGACACTCCTCTGGTGAACAACACCATGTACTCTCTCCTCAGCTGTTCAATGTCCCCGTGCAGCAACTGGAGAGATACAGCCAGGCCTGGGAACAGAAGAAGCCCACACAAAATGTTTAGAATTAAAGTTATGAGTCTTGAAAACGTGACATGTAGTAAGATATGACTCACGTGCGCATGCATGCACGTGCGCGCACACACACACACACACACACACACACCGTGAGTCAGACTTCGGTATGCTTTAAGAAGAAATAATAAGAGAAAGCATTGGTGTCGTCTGCATCTAATATATTGGATAGCATGTAAATAACAGACTGTGGCCTTGGAATAAAACCCCTGCTTCTATTTTCAGTATTTTTCATGTTCATAACGTTTCATATCTCCTTGATGCCATGCTAGATATTGCTCCGGTTTTCAGGGAAGTGAAAGAGGCTTTTGGTCATCCAGGCCATTGATCCTGTCATTCTGGGTTTCAGGTCACTATGTTCTCGAAATTAGAAACTGTGACATTTGTCCGGACTGCTAAAATAAGAATCGAAAGTACTCTGTGGCCCAAGATGGCAAGGGTTTCATTCCCCCAAACTACAACATCCACACACACAGACGCACACACACTCCTCAAACAGACTCGTCTGTCACAGCTCAAACCACAGGAAAACAGAGACAGCGGTCTTGTAACAACACTGAAATCCTTCCACAGTAACGTTATGGTTTTACATGGCACAGTCCAGGCTTGATCAATAACAAAAGAGACACCCATTAGGTTTGGGGGGGGGGGGGGGATTCCACAGTGCTTGGGGCATGTCCGCCTTGCCCTCCTTTTCATGTGGATGAAGCCTAATGGCACAGCACAGCCTCACAGCCACTCCAGGGCCACAATTAGGCAAACCCCTGCTTCATTACCATTCTATACAGTAACACACAGTGTACTCAGTGCTGCCAGCCTGCCTGTCATCGCTTTGACAAACTCTCCCCTCTGTCCTCCTCACTGGCTTTTCATCAACTTAACAGAAGGAGCACAGGGAGCAACAGGATGGAACATTTCTCTTGTTCAGCAACAACACACGGCCTTGTGTTGTTCCTGTCCTTGGTGGAGCATTGTTCTGTCACTTTTGCTGACTCCGTACCCTCTCTCTCTCTCCCTCTCTCTATTCCTGCTTATTCTCTCTCTCCATATTGTCTCTCCCTCGCACTCCATGATTATTCAAACCAATATAATTTCCCACATTCCTCTGCTCCAGATTTGATCATATTTTTTTTAATTTGTCTCTCCCTTGTTAATTGGCAAGCAGCTAGCTAATATCTCTCTGGCTGAGAGTCAGGTCCATGGCTGGTTTTGGTTAGTAGTTGGAAGCTTTTACACAGCAAGCCCCGCTACGCAGCACAGCACTGCACTGCACACCACCACTCCATTTTAATTGTTCCCCTGACAACCAGACTAATGAATTTTAGGCCTTTAATTATGCAAGGTATTCCACCGTCTCCTGCATCAATGATCTATAAGCGCAGCGAGAGAGAGAGAGAAGATGAGCGGAGTCACCTGGCTGCAAGGCCGAGTGGCTCAACTGATTGTCTTATAGTGCGGTGGTATAGTAGCCTGCTGCAGCACAGCAGGACGTGTAAGGGGCTGGAGGTGATATTGAAATGAAGCGGATACACACTGTACAGTAGGAATGGTGGATGGCTTTAAGTACACAGAATTATAGGGGGGGAAAAAATCCAAGTGAAATGTAAATGGGGTTTGTTCTGTAGAAGTCAACATTTCTATCTCTTCAGAATGCCTAATCTGCTTTTATGCACAGCATGCTGTTACTAGAAAATTATTTCAGACGCCGGATTTCCATGGAACTACTTCATATGCACTGTAATTATGTCAAAGTTTTATGCAGAGTCATAATTAATGAACGTGCCCGCTCTCCCCAATGAAGCGAACCGGTTTTGACAGTATTCATCATCAACTACTGTATCAATCCATATTGCATTCATCATTCAGTTTCATTTTTCAGCGGCTGTGAAACAGAAACGGGAAGCCTGATCCAGCGCTCCGTGTGATCGATGATACAATCTGGAAGGTATCCGATGGAAAGAGCCGAAGTCACCGATAAACAACTTAACAGGCCAGAGTCAGAAATCATGTGCAACTGAATATAATTCCACTACAGAGGTGGGCAGGGTCAGCGTGTGGAATGGTGTGGTGTGGTACGCATCTGCACAGACGAGCAGTGTGTGGAACACGCTGACCCCTGATCACCACACCGAGCAGGTGGCTTCAACATCAGGTCAACCTCGAAAAGAGCATATGCAAAGGTCCCATGTCTCTAGCTCATACTCTCTCATTCAATTTAACAGAGATGTAGCTGTGGGTCAGATGAAGTAAACAGACCGTATCCGCCGAGTGTGCAAAACATTAAGAACACCTTCCTAATATCGAGTTACTGACACAAGGAGGAGAAAACCGGAGACTACAACCAACGTGTGTCAAGTTTGAAAGTTTCCCCCAAAAATATTGGTGTCAACTGTTAGGACGAGGAATAACAGCTAGATTAAATCCAACGAAAGCCGCTGCGTGAAGATGCACACAAACATGAGCTGACAATAACAGACTATTTTTCACTGCTGCCATATCTACACTTATACTCATTATAATGCCGTTGTTGCTTTTGTGCTGAGTTTCACTATTTATCCAGGCCACTCGGCGCTAATAATACGGCTTAGGCTACTTTTTCATAATTTGACCTCGTCTCTTTTGAACATGTGTGTTGGTGGTTGGGTTATTGTTATTTTGTCCATATTAGAAAAAGCTAGTACCCCGATCCACTGCATACGCTTTCTGTTTCATCGCTGTAACAATGGCACCCCACAAATAAAAATGTATTGAACCCGTTCACCTGGATTCACCTGGACAGTCTGTGTCATGGAAAGAGCCGCACTCAGTGCAGAAACAGCATGTGAGGTGGGGGCGGCAGGTAGCCTAAGCAGTTAAGAGCGTTGGGCCAGTAACCCAAAGGTTGTTGGGTCGAATCCCGAGCCAGCAAGATGGGGAAATCTGCCGTTACGCCCCCCCTTGAGCAAGGCGGCCCCCAACAACAACAATTGTTCCCCGGGCGTCCATGACGTGGACGATGATACGAGTCATTCATTTACTTAGTGTTGTTTACGCGGTTCCAAATTGTCTGAAAAATTATATTTATAATAACCCTCCTTTTTCCTTGATCTCCTTCGTATTGTTATTATTACTATTATCATTATTAAGATCATCGTTATAATATAAGTAATGTCATTATCATTGGTAGGCGTAGCACAGCAGCCTGGTACAACCACCACTGAGCTGTAGACCTAGGAGCGCATTCTGTTTAGTCTTAATACCGTAACTTACTTAGGTCTGGATTTCAATAGTTATACAGGCTTCTGTATCAACCAGTCATTTATCCGGTCATGTCATCACACAGCATACGAGTCATTCATGATTTGAAATGCTATCATGCATTTTAGCGCTAAAATAAAATAAAGCGACCATTGAATAATTAGCGCAAAACAATAAATAGGCCAAAGTGTTATATTTCAGAAATTGCATTCACGAATAAATGCGACAGGTTTTAGCCTTTGCTGTAATAAAAGTTTTGCAAATATATATATACAGACTCTCTGGTACACTTATACTTTTTTAGTGTTTTTTACATTGTTCCAAACGGTCAAAAAAGATATATTGTAATCTAACAGCACCAGTTTGGCACACACATTACACACGCAGCACATGTTCCTTAGCTTCTTTATCTACAGTATTTTCCACAACTAGTCACGTTTATTCCAAAACATTCCCTCGTTTTCATGTTTATTTGTCATGCCCACTGCATTCATTTTGCTGTTCAGAGTTTGTTATAACCAACTTATTGATGTGATTATGATATGCTATAGGTCGGGACCTGTTGGTCACGTGCATGCGATGCATATAATGTGCCTTGTCAATTATGCAAGGGTTGAGGGAAAAGGGATTTTTTTTCCTAAACAAAATGAGGGATTTCGGTAACATAGCCATTTCTGACCAAAAAGTTATGTTGCAGCTTCAGCAACACGGACAGCGAGATGCACACTGTTGATGTTCTGTGGTGGTCGCTGCAGCAGAGAGAGAGAGACAAGGGGTTCTAGTCACACACAGTCACTCGCTGTCTATTGTTTTTTTAACACAGTGCAGTAGTCTGAGCAGGGCACGGCACAATCAAATCGTTTGCGGCCAGACTCCCTCTAGTCATTTGTGCGTCGTAATTTTTTAATCAAACATTTTGCGTAAAGCATCAGACAATCTCAATGCATATAGTCGATTTGAATAAAAACACACAATGTTGTCTATATCTGGAAAAAATGCCCGTTTAAAAATGTCAGAACAGATGACTCTTGGTCGACTAACTGTCGTTATTAACTCTCAGATGCAGATGTCATGTAAATTCGCCATGGATAGCGCAGTACGCTAAATTACTTTGTCTCAGTCATGGTAATTACTGTGTTGCTGCTGCTCCCTCCACTACTAGATTATTCAAATTCCCCTGAGTTTTGACTGCACCTCACGCAATTACCGCTGGTCTTTCGAGGCGCTGAGGCAGAAATAAGAGCAAACTTGCAGATCTGTCTCTGAGATCAACTCTGTTTATGGCGATTCAAATCCTATAATCCATCCCAGTGGTTTCTATGTGGAGAGGATACAGGCCAGTTAGCTACTGATCTTATGGTTGTAAACATGCTATATAAGAATAGGGCAAGGTAGTTATTGAACTTAGCCGTTGTCGATGCACACGCACGTACCCATGCATGCACAGACAAATACACACACACACACACACACACACAATATATAATTTAGGGCTATTTGAGAAAAAGATTTGTACATATGTTAGAGGCTCCTTCATCGACTTTCTTGCCATCTGATTTACCATTTCCTCTCACAGCCAAAACCTAATGTTCTCCTCATATCCATCAACCTGTTGCTAGGGAGAACTGCAGACGGTCAGTTTCATATGAAGGGGACTGCTATTTATATCAGTTCAATGCATATTGAGCTGTGCAGGCTTCCCGCGGAGCAGCGAGGTACAAGCCCGGCTACGGGGGAACTCTACAGCAGAGAGCTAATCGGCTTGCCATTAAACTCCCATCCATCGCATCTCACGCATTTTCAGTTTGCAGAAATGTAGAGGTATAATGTTTTCGATAGAGGTGAGAAATACAAAGGGAGGTTGTTCCTTACCTGTGTTGGAACCCGATAGGTTGTATCTGGAGTTGACCTTCCTGATGATGTTCTCGTGGATTTGATACCACTCGCTTTCCGTGGTACATCTGGAACACAAAGGCCAAGCATGCATGATTTGGGTCAACAAGATTAGCCCAATAACATTCTTGAACTTTCTAATATAAATCCAATGAAACACAAGGGTAGAGAAGGGTCACGTCTCTGGGCTAAATAGTATCGGCATATTGTCCACCCATTTCAGCCAATACTGTATGTAGGTCAAACCGTTACTGTGTCCATAATGGCTATTTCAATCCCCTCGGCATGCATCTAGAGTGCTTTAATAGTACCCGTGTGTGTGTGTGTGTGTGTGTGTGTGTGTGTGTGTGTGTGTGTGTGTGTGTGAGTGAGTGAGTGAGTGAGTGAGTGAGTGAGTGAGTGAGTGAGTGAGTGAAAACTGGTCAACGGTATCTGCATACTCTGTGCATTTTGCACTAGCTCAGCCAGTATTGCCTCCATCATTATTTCATTGTCTGTGAGAGGGTACAGAAGTTCATTGTGAATTATGGCGTCTGTGTAAAATGCACTTTCGATTTGATGGAAGGTGACTCACGCGTAAACCTTCAGTAGGTGGTCGTCTTTAGAGTCTGCCGTGAGGAGGTCTGCGATACTGACCACAGCACAGCCGAAGGGCCGTCTGTACTGGATACTACACAGGTTCTTCTTCTCCCCAGCACCCATCCGCCCTGCAACCAACACAACGACAACACAGTCAATGTCTGTACATCAACGCTCTGTAGTTACTATATTAGAGTGTGTTACCACTATACTATAATTACTGCAATACATAATACTATGTTATTACTGTGTTTGAGCTGTGTTTATTTATTTTTTATGTATGCACTATAAATGTAGTGTGTGACTAACTAAGGGGGTGGATGGGGGGGACACTGGAATCTTACCAATTCTCATTATGTGAACAACAATGTAGACGTCTTTTCTGAGATCGCTGCTCCCCAAATCCTGAAGAGAGAAAAAAAAACATACATTTTTAATCAAAGGGTCATGGTAGAATCCTCAACACAATAACAGACAAAGCGTCATGTGCCATACTTCTACTACTTCTAGAACCTTCTAGGGTGCATAGAAGACACAGTGAAGTTCAGTGCTCACCACAAAGAGGGTGCATTGTCTCTCGGTCTTCTCCGGCGACTTGGGCACTCCGTTCTTATTCAGTCTGACAAAGAACCGTTCACTGGAGGAGGAGAAAAGAGGAGAAAAGAGGAGTGGAAGAGAGGTTATTCACTGTCACGCCATGAATAAAATACATGTTGGGGATGACCGTAAACATGACAGAGGAGGGAAGATGGCTAAAACAACAAGCTAGCTACTAGATGTGGTCTCCCACACGAGAGTAGTGTACTAGAGTACAAGCAGATGTAGAATACTAGTAGTGTACTAGAGTACAAGCAGATGTAGAATACTAGTAGTGTACTAGAGTACAAGCAGATGTAGAGTACTAGTAGTGTACCACAGTACAAGCAGATGTAGAGTTCTAGTCTACAAGAGTACAACAAGAGGTAACCCAGAGGTAAGCTCCTCCATATTCACAGAGAGTGCGAGCCCTAGGGCAAAATAAGAGGAGGAGAGGAAGAAGGAGAAGAAAAAAAAAAGAAGGAGAAGAAGGAAAAAAAAGATGAAGAATTAATGCCATAGCGCCATGACGAGATTGTACCCAACATATCTGGCAACACAGACAAAATATGCTTCAATTCTATATCGGACATCGCAAGACAATCATGCTTCCTTTCTATGAAACTAGATTAAATATTCATAGAATTTTGCAAATTCTTCAGGAGAGATACTAACCCAGTTCTTGGACTGTCAACCAAAGGAAAGGAAAGTGAGTAAGTGTAGATTAGAACGAACAAAGAAAAGTGTCTTGCAATAACATTGGGGATACACTGCGATGTTGGATGTTATTGTAATTTTGTAGTATGGCAAGGAGATGAAGGGGGAATTCATAAAAACTGTATAGATCATGGAAGAAAAGCAGTGAAATGGCAAACATCGCAATATACACCTGCATATGAAAACCACACCTGTTACAAAGTGACAGAAAGCTAAACCACACACAAACCGAAACTGGATACATTGTAAACGCAGGTCCAACATAGAAAAACTTGTTTTTGCAGCAATATTTTTTGGGGAAATAACCTAACGTGGTGAGTGATGAACATGAATCTCATGACGCAAGTGGCGCTATGCAGACAAATACACCCACATGAAATGTCTAGTTTGACCAGCTGTTTTCAGCAACTGATATGTTTTTTATTTGGCTGTCATATCGCCAGGTTTGCTAGCAACAAACTATTTAGCTAGCTTCTAGCCTAGTGTTTGATGTGCAATGTGGTGTCCTGACGAGAAGGCACTTTGCCAGACAAAATTGGGCATCATCACCTCATTGTTATGGAAGTAACCAAATGAATGTCAATAGAAAACAGCTTAAACAAACACAAATGCAGCTAATTTGCTGTTATTCTGGCTGCAGAGGTCGTGACTGTGTTAGCCGCAACAAATTGGCTAGCTTGTGGCAGTCTCTATGGGGGTGCCACAGGGTTCAATTCTCGGGCAGACTCTCTTCTCTGTATACTAACATCCAGACGAGCTTCAATGCCATACAACTCTCCTTCCGTGGCCTCCAACTGCTCTTAAATGCAAGAAAAACTAAATGCATGCTCTCAAACCGATCACTGCCCGCACCTGCCCACCCGTCCAGCGTCACTACTCTGGACGGTTCTGACTTAGAAGATGTGAACAACAACAAATACCTTGGTGTCTCATTAGACCGTAAACTCCTTCCAGATTCACATAAAACATCTCCAATCCAAAATTAAATCTAGAATCGGCTTCCTATTTTGCAACAAAGCATCCTCCACTCATGCTGCCAAACATACCCTCGTAAAACTGACTATCCTAACGATCCTCAACTTCGGCGATGTCATTTACAAAATAGCCTCCAACACTCTACTCAACAAATGGGATGCAGGCTGTCACAGTGCCATCCGTTTTGTCACCAAAGCCCCTTATACTACCCAACACTGCGACCTGTACGCTCTCGTTGGCTGGCCCTCGCTTCATATTCGTCACCAAACCCACTGGCTCCAGGTCATCAATAAGTCTTTGCTAGGTCAAGTCCCGCCTTATCTCAGTTCACTGGTTACCATAGCAGCACCCACCCACAGCACGCGCTCCAGCAGGTATATTTCACTGGTCACCCCCAAAGCCAATTCCTCCTTTGGCCGCCTTTCCTTCCAGTTCTCTGCTGCCAATGTCTGGAACGAAATGCAAAAATCACTGAAGCTGGAGACTCATATCTCCCTCACTAACTTCAAGCACCAGCTGTCAGAGCAGCTCACGGATCACTGCACCTGTACATAGCCCATCTGTAAATAGCCCATCCAACCACCTCATCCCCATACTGTATTTATTTATTTATTTTTGCTCCTTTGCACCCCAGTATCTCTACTTGCACATTCATCTTCTGCACACCTATCACTCCAGTGTTTAATTGCTATATCGTAATTACCTCACCACCATGGCCTATTGATTGCCTTACCTCCCTTATCTTACCTCATTTGCACACACTGTATATAGTAGGTGTATATGGTCGACCGATTCATCGGAATGGCTGATTAATTAGGGCCGATTTCAAGTTTTCGTAACAATCGGAAATCGGTTTTTGGACACCGATTTGGCCGATTTAAAAAATGTTTTACACCTTTATTTAATCTTTATTTAACTAGACAAGTCAGTTAAGAGCACATTCTTACTTTCAATGACTGCCTAGAAACCGTGGGTTAACTGCCTCGTTCAGGGGCAGAACGACAGACTTTTACCTTGTCAGCTCGGGGGATTCAATCTTGCAACCTTACAGTTAACTAATCCAACGCTCTAACCACCTGATTACATTGCACTCCACGAGGAGCCTGCCTGTTACGCAAATGCAGTAAGCCAAGGTAAGTTGCTAGCTAGCATTAAACTTATCTTATAAAAAAACAATCAATCAATCATAATCACTAGTTAACTACACATGGTTGATGATATTACTAGTGTGTCTGGCTCCATATAATCGATGCGGTGTGTATCGTTGCTCCAATGTGTACCTAAACATTAATGCCTTTCTTAAAATCAATACACAGAAGTATATATTTTTAAAACCTGCATATTTAGCTAAAAGAAATCCAGGTTAGCAGGCAATATTAACCAGGTGAAATTGTGTCACTTCTCTTGCGTTCATTGCATGCAGAGTCAGTGTATATGCAACAGTTTGGGCAGCCTAATTTGCCAGAACTTTACGTAATTATGACATAACATTGAAGGTTGTGCAATGTAACAGGAATATTTACTTATGGATGCCACCCGTTAGATAAAATACAGACCGGTTCCGTATTTCACTGAAAGAATAAATGTCTTGTTTACGAAGATGAAAGTTTCCAGATTCGGCCATATTAATGACTGTGTGTTATCATGTTATAACTAAGTCTATGATATGATAGAGCAGTCTGACTGAGCGATGGTAGGCAGCAGCAGGCTCGTAAGCATTCATTCAAACAGCACTTTCGTGCGTTTGCCAGCAGATGTGTATGACTTCAAGCCTATCAACTCCCGAGATTAGGCTGGTGTAACCGATGTGAAATGGCTGGCTAATTAGCGGGGTGCGCACTAATAGCGTTTCAAACGTCACTCGCTCTGAGCCTTGGAGTAGTTGTTCCCCGCGGCTTTTGTAGAGCGATGGGTAACGCTGCTTCGAGGGTGGCTGTTGTCGTTGTGTTCCTGGTTCGAGTCCAGGTAGGCTTGAGGAGAGGGACGGAAGCTATACTGTTACACTGGCAATACTAAAGTGCCTATAAGAACATCCAATAGTCAAAGGTTAATGAAATACAAATGGTATAGAGAGAAATACTCCTATAATTCCTATAATAACTACAACCTAAAACTTCTTAAATGGGAATATTGAAGACTCATGTTAAAAGGAACCACCAGCTTTCATATGTTCTCATGTTCTGAGCAAGGAACTTAAACCTTAGCTTTCTTACATGGCACATATTGCACTTTTACTTTCTTCTCCAACACTTTGTTTTTGCATTATTTAAACCAAATTGAACATGTTTCATTATTTATTTGAGACTAAATAGATTTTTATTGATGTATTATATCAAGTTAAAATAAGTGTTCATTCAGTATTGTTGTAATTGTCATTATTACAAATAAATAAAAACGGCCGATTAATTGGTATCGGCTTTTTTTGGTCCTCCAATAATCGTTATCGGCGTTGAAAAATCACAAAATCGGTCAAACCTCTAGTATATAGACTTTTTTTCTACTGTATTATTGAATGTATGTTTGTTTATTCCATGTGTAACTCTGTGTTGTTTGTGTCGAACTGCTTTGCTTTATCTTGGCCAGGTCGCAGTTGTAAATGAGAACTTGTTCTCAACTAGCCTACCCAGCTAAATAAAGGTGAAATATATATATATGTGTATTTTTTAAATAAGAAAGTTGTCAGCGAGCATGGCTCGCGTCCTTAAATATAGAACTAATGGTCGCGTCCTTAAATATAGAACTAATGGTTGACGCGACCATTAGTTCTATATTTAACGACGCGACCATTAGTTCTATTTTTAACGACGCGACCATTAGTTCTATTTTTAACGACGCGACCATTAGTTCTATATTTAAGGACGCGACCATTAGTTCTATATTTAAGGACGCGACCATTAGTTCTATATTTAAGGACGCGACCATTAGTTCTATATTTAAGGACGCGACCATTAGTTCTATATTTAAGGACGCGACCATTAGTTCTATTTTTAAGGACGCGACCATTAGTTCTATATTTAAGGACGCGACCATTCGTTCTATATTTAAGGACGCGACCATTAGTTCTATTTTTAAGGACGCGACCATTAGTTCTATATTTAAGGACGCGACCATTAGTTCTATTTTTAAGGACGCGACCATTAGTTCTATATTTAAGGACGCGACCATTAGTTCTATATTTAAGGACGCGACCATTCGTTCTATATTTAAGGACGCGACCATTAGTTCTATAGCAGCCAGACGATGATGCAAAGTAAAATACTAGCGGTTACTGTAAACAACAATTATTTCTAATAATTTTAACAGCATCTATAATTTATGTTTCTAGATAGCAACACAAGTCACATCATGGTCGCGTCGTTAAATATAGAACTAATGGTCGCGTCCTTAAAAATAGAACTAATGGTCGCGTCCTTAAATATAGAACTAATGGTCGCGTCCTTAAAAATAGAACTAATGGTCGCGTCCTTAAAAATATAACTAATGGTCGCGTCCTTAAATATAGAACTAATGGTCGCGTCCTTAAATATAGAACTAATGGTCGCGTCCTTAAATATAGAACTAATGGTCGCGTCCTTAAAAATAGAACTAATGGTCGCGTCCTTAAAAATAGAACTAATGGTCGCGTCCTTAAAAATAGAACTAATGGTCGCGTCCTTAAAAATAGAACTAATGGTCGCGTCCTTAAATATAGAACTAATGGTCGCGTCCTTAAATATAGAACTAATGGTCGCGTCCTTAAATATAGAACTAATGGTCGCGTCCTTAAATATAGAACTAATGGTCGCGTCCTTAAAAATAGAACTAATGGTCGCGTCCTTAAATATAGAACTAATGGTCGCGTCCTTAAATATAGAACTAATGGTCGCGTCCTTAAAAATAGAACTAATGGTCGCGTCCTTAAATATAGAACTAATGGTCGCGTCCTTAAATATAGAACTAATGGTCGCGTCCTTAAATATAGAACTAATGGTCGCGTCCTTGAATATAGAACTAATGGTCGCGTCCTTAAATATAGAACTAATGGTCGCGTCCTTAAATATAGAACTAATGGTCGCGTCCTTGAATATAGAACTAATGGTTGCGTCCTTAAATATAGAACTAATGGTCGCGTCCTTAAATCTAGAACTAATGGAACTTGTGACTGGGTTGCATCTCTTTTTTTTCGAGGAGTAAACGTCTGTTTTAATATAGTTCTCTCTGGTAACTGTGGTATAAACGGGATAAATCCCTCCGTCTCGTACACTACCCTCCGCCTTGTCCCGCTGAGTCGTCCAGTATTTCCAAGGTAATGTACAGAACGTCAGCGTTTATCCCTTGCATAATAAACTTCTGACTTGTGTTGCTATCTAGAAACATAAATTATAGATGCTGTTAAAATTATTAGAAATAATTGTTGTTTACAGTAACCGCTAGTATTTTACTTTGCATCATCGTCTGGCTGCAAAACAGTTGACCACAAGCCACATTATTTGAATATGTAAATACTGAGTATATGCAAACTCAGAAAAATCTATAGAATGTGCATTTAACCTACTGCAGCATAACACAACTAAACTCAGATGCTCCCATGCTGAAAGGATAGGGAGGAGAGTGACTGTCAGACAGAGGACACACCACACCATCCCCTGCCGTGTTTGTCCCATCCTACTGCCAACGGCCAGCTAATCCCGTTAGGTGACTTTCACAGCCCTCACATAAGCAGAGAGAGAGAGAGTCTTGTAATGCTGGGACAGCAAGCCAACTCCAACTTCGCTGCTACAGCTATAGCATTACATGGACCGTTAGCTAGCTAGCCTGTTAATTCAGCAAGCCAACAAGATGATGGACAGATTCCTATGCATTAAGCATGGGAGTCACACACACACGCACACTCCAATCTCTAATTAACACTACATTTTTGAAACCTCATCCTCCAATTACCAGCCGCCCCAGTGCATACAGGTCCCTGAGCCCCCCGACACACACACACAGCTGCAAGGCTGCTGATCCGGTGGCTTCAGACCACTAGCAGGCCCCTAGTGGGACCATATCACTGCCTATCAGCAGGTTCATTTAAATATCATGAATGGCTTCCCTCTCCCTCCATCCCTCTCCCTCTCATCACATAGTCCATCTGCGGTCCTCAGGGCATTTGTAATTTCCTCCCCTGGTATCGATGATTGCGTTAGGAAAGAGATTCAGACATGAGCGTGGGCCAGAATGACCTGGCTGGTGCAGTGTTGATGACTGGCTAAGTTAACCATGCTATACAGACAGTCTCCAGGGGAAGAGGAGACAGGATATCACTCCACAATGGGCTGTCTGAATCAGTCTGAGGGACTATCGTACAATATGGCCTACACAAACACTCACAGACAAACAGAGAGTGTGTCACATAGAGGAGTGTGTGTCTCATAGAGGAGTGTGTGTCTCATAGAAGAGTGTGTCACATAGAGGACTGTGTCTCATAGAGGAGTGTGTCGCATAGAGGAGTGTGTGTCACAGAGGAGTGTGTGTCTCAGAGAGGAGTGTGTCTCAGAGGAGTGTGTCTCAGAGGAGTGTGTCTCAGAGAGGAGTGTGTCTCAGAGAGGAGTGTGTCTCAGAGAGGAGTGTGTCTCAGAGAGGAGTGTGTCTCATAGAGGAGTGTGTCTCATAGAGGAGTGTGTCTCAGAGAGGAGTGTGTCTCAGAGAGGAGTGTGTCTCAGAGAGGAGTGTGTCTCAGAGAGGAGTGTGTCTCAGAGAGGAGTGTGTCTCAGAGAGGAGTGTGTCTCAGAGAGGAGTGTGTCTCAGAGAGGAGTGTGTCTCAGAGAGGAGTGTGTCTCAGAGAGGAGTGTGTCGGAGTGTGTCTCAGAGAGGAGTGTGTCTCAGAGAGGAGTGTGTCTCAGAGAGGAGTGTGTCTCAGAGAGGAGTGTGTCTCAGAGAGGAGTGTGTCTCAGAGAGGAGTGTGTCTCAGAGAGGAGTGTGTCTCAGAGAGGAGTGTGTCTCAGAGAGGAGTGTGTCTCATAGAGGAGTGTGTCTCAGAGAGGAGTGTGTCTCATAGAGGAGTGCGTCTCATAGAGGAGTGCGTCTCATAGAGGGGTGCGTCTCATAGAGGGGTGCGGCTCATAGAGGGGTGCGGCTCATAGAGGAGTGTGTCTCAGAGGAGTGTGTCTCAGAGAGGAGTGTGTCTCAGAGAGGAGTGTGTCTCAGAGAGGAGTGTGTCTCAGAGAGGTGTGTGTCTCAGAGAGGTGTGTGTCACATAGAGGAGTGTGTCACATAGAGGAGTGTGTCTCATAGAGGAGTGTGTCTCATAGAGGAGTGTGTCTCAGAGAGGAGTGTGTCTCAGAGAGGAGTGTGTCTCAGAGAGGAGTGTGTCTCAGAGAGGAGTGTGTCTCAGAGAGGAGTGTGTCTCAGAGGAGTGTGTCTCATAGAGGAGTGTGTCTCATAGAGGAGTGTGTCTCATAGAGGAGTGTGTCTCATAGAGGAGTGTTTCACAGAGGAGTGTGTCTCATTGGGTCTGTGACACACACTCCTCTATGAGACACACTCCTCTATGAGACACACTCCTCTATGAGACACACTCCTCTATGAGACACACTCCTCTATGAGACACACTCCTCTGACACATTAAAAAAAGTATCACCAATTCCAAGCGTACCAATCAACATCCAAGCCATCAGTGAATGTGTCCCCACTACACCATCTGTGACAACTCTCATTAGACTGCTGTTGTTCTACTGGCTGCTCTAACAATAGATGATCGTTTAGACAGCAGCTAGTGCCCCATCTCCACTCATCCATCCATCCCTAGTCTTGTTAAATCTGACCGGAGCGCGGAAGAGGAGAGGGTACCCATTAGTTTCTATGACAGCAGAGAGACAGGGGCTTGACTGAATGTTGGTAGACCTGCGAAGTAGAGAAAGAGAGTACAGTGTCTGAGTGTCATCCACTCTTCAGAGGGGTTGTAGTTGTGTGTGTGTGTGTGTGTGTGTGTCCATGCTAGGGTCATTAGATATAACACACATGCCATGTCTGACTCTGAATAAGTGCTTCTGCTGAGCTGGTGGTACTGGCATGGCTTCTCTTTCCTCTAACTGTGGTTGAGAAAGAGCAGGTCGGACCCCCATCTGGCTCCAGTCTCACCCCGGACCAACAACACCATCAGGACTAATTAACTGGCTGTCAGCCAGGTAGAGAAAACAGCCTGGGAACTGACAAAAAGTCCACATCCCAAATGGCACCCTACTACTTTTGACCAGAGCCCTACGTCAAAAGTAGCGTGTGCCATTTGGGATGCAGGCAGATTCCCCTTCAAGACAACATAGGTGGAAGGAAAATAAACTCAGCGGACACTCAGAGCTCCCAGACAACGGAGGAACACTTGGCAGACAGCTGAACAGCCCTCCCCAGCCAGAGAAAGAGAGAAAAAGAGAGGGGGAGAAAGTCATTAGTTAAGACGAGATAAGATAAAATGCTGCTTGCAAAGAGAAACTCATTCATTTAACGTGACAAGTTGGCAGGGATGAGTTCTCTCATGTCTCTGGGCTAGAAGATGCACAATTCTGTCAAGTCTATACCAAGGTGAGAGTCATATAAATTATATCGTCAGAATCGTTTGAAGGACTATGTTTTGTGGGGGGGGTATTATGTCTATATTTGTCAAGGAACTGTGCAACAGCTATGAAATAGTTCTAAGCACGCTTCTTAAAACATTTCAAACGGCATATTATTACAATGAAGGACCGATTATCTGGCACAGGTACTTAGTGGCAAGCTTTTTAAAAGAAAGCGAGAGAGAGAGAGCTGGTTGGAGCGAAAATTATATACTCTGCGATCAAGTTGCTCGCTGGGAAAGTGAAAAAAAGAAATGGCCTTCATTATCATGGACTTCAGAGCCGTGAGTTACAGAGCCAAGAGAACAAACTTAAATAGGCCCCTTTTTTTTTAAAGTGAGTCCCACTGGCACTCTGTGCAGGTAGCTATTTTATTCACAACGTGCTCTGCTCTTATTCCCCTGTGCACACTCTCGACGTTCAGGCACACCAAAAAAAACACGCCATCAACACAAGTATGGAGCAGGGAAGGTAAAAATAGATGTTCTCTCGTGTGATATTAGTCACAGCAACACACAAATGGGGAGAAGTGTAGTGACTAACTAACTATAGGTTGAAAAGATTCCGGGGAGGATAAAACACGACACAGCAACATCCGTTGACAATTATCTGGACAACCAACTCTGCAACGAATTCTAGGACTTCAGTCTACCGATGCCAACGAATAACTGTGTTACTAGTAATAGTTGACTAGATACACTTGGCTTCTCGTCCCTGTTGTACATGCTGAAACATTCATCCCATCACTGTCGGCCTAGTTCCTGTCATGTTAGCCAACAGGGTACAGACATCAGACACTGTCGTACAGAAAGAGGGCGCTTGAGCCTCTATTCACATTTCCTTTTCTGTTTTGAACAATGGATTCATTTGCGAGTTGAAATGGAATTCCGGCGCTTTGACTCCCAACACTCAACTCTATAGAGGAAACAGTGACGTTAATTCACACCAACATTCTCACCAACGCTATGAGTGTGTGTGTGGTGTTCCTTCCCAAAAAACCACCCGTGTGCCTCCCTCATAACTACTACCACCAGCCATGGCCGACCCCAAACCAACCCAGTGACGTGGCTTCGAGACAGACGTGTGTTTACAGCCAGATGAAAGGAACATGGCCTTACCCACCTCAACTATGCCACCAGTTAACGGCTCATTGTGACGCAGCGTTACAGTCCAGGAGGATTAGCTACAAGTGTGTTAGCCTCAATGGAGGTCAAGGGAAAAACAACAGATAAACTGGTTGCTACTGTAGATGCCAGAACTGGTTCAAAATGTAATCCCATTGTTGGTTGTAAAGAAACCCAACACAAGGTGAACAGTCAATCCTGTTCACTTCAAAGCCACACCATGAGACCCTACTTACCCACCTACTTAAATATATAATGCAATACAATAAAACACAAATGTGTTCATCCCTTTCAATTTGATTTGTGGCAGTCGCCAGTGGATGTAAGACACACTATAATTTACACTTTGAGCACACACTTGGAAAAGTCAGCAACATATCGATAGGAGCATATCGCTGAGAATGCATGCCCAATACAGTGTTTCATTCGGAGTAGTATACCCGTGTAGAACATACAGTTACAGCGGTTGCACCGTTTACCTGAGTGGCCTGTTCTCCCTGCCGTCGTAGATGTGGAAGAACACCTCCAGCTCCTCTCCCAGGTTGGAGCTCATCAGGCTCTTCATGTGGACGAAGAGGTGGTGCGTGCTGGCCGGCACCGGAGTCTCCTTCTTACGGTGACGGTGCTCCATCTGTGGTGTGGGCAAACAGGATCAGAGATCATCTGGACGGTGCAAAAACACCAGTCTAGTCTAGTGGCGCTTTATCGTCAAAGGATCAGAAATGTCAAAGCCCTGATGGACATCAGTCGGCGCAAACACGGGTCTAGTGGTGGTTTATCATCTGAACTAGGGGAGTCATGAAGACCGTAAGCTAACGCTCTGTGATGTGTGCACACAGGATTAGACATGTCAAAACCCTGGATGGTCATCGGCTTGTGCAAACACACCGGTGGTTTAGTACCCGGAGGTGTTTTACTATTGTATGTAACAGCCTTAACATTGGCTCTGAGTGCAGAGATTATCCCATGAACACAATTTAAATCACTTGCCCTTTTTCAATGAACTGATTTATTCAGCTTTGACATTCATGAAATATTGAACGATCTAATTTGACTTGAATTAAACGCTTCAAAAGGGGACCTAGCTCTGTGAAAATAAAAGGCGGCATTGGCTTTTAAGCTGTTCTGTCTACTCTGGCGTTTGCCTTTCATTTCAGGAGAGGAAAGCGCTTTATATCTGGTTGAGTAGAGCAGGTAAAGGGGGAGAGGGGATTCAGACGCACTACAGGTGAAATGTTTGGGGTCACTTACAAATGTCCTTGTTTTTGAAAGAAAAGCAAATTTTATTATCCATTAAAATAACATCAAATTGATCAGAAATACAGTGTAGACATTGTTAATGTTGTAAATGACTACTGAAGCTGTAAACGGCAGATTTTTTTAGGGAATATCTACATAGGCGTACAGAGGCACATTATCGGCACTCCTGTGTTCCATTGGCACGTTGGGTTAGCTAATCTAAGTTTATAATGTAAAAGGCTAATTGATCATTAGAAAACCCTTTTGCAATTATGTTAGCACAGCTGATAACTGTTGTACTGATTAAATAAGCAATAAAACTGTCCGTCTTTAGACTAGTTGAGTATCTGGCGCATCAGCATTTATGGGTTCGATTACAGGCTCAAAATGGCCAGAAACAAAGACTTTTCTTCTGAAACTCGTCAGTCTATTCTTGTTCTGAGAAATGAAGACTATTCCATGCAATACATTTTCAAGAAACTGAAATCTCATACAATGCTGTGTACTCCTCTCTTCACAGAACAGCACAAACTGGCCAGAATAGAAAGAGGAGCGGGAGGCCCCGGTGTACATCTGAGCAAGAGGACAAGTACATTAGAGTGTCTAGTTTGAGAAACAAACACTTCAAAAGTCCTCAACTGGCAGCTTCATTAAATAGTACCCGCAAAACACCAGTCTCAACGTCAGCAGTGAAGAGGCGACTCTGGGATGCTGGCCTTCTAGGCAGAGTTGCAAAGAAAAAGCCATATCTCAGACTGGCCAATAAAAATTAAACATTAAGATGGACAAAAGAACACAGACACTGGACAGAGGAAGGTTGTGTGCTATGGGCAGACAAATAGCCTAGTGGCAGGGGAGCCTAATGGTTAGAGCGTTGGACTAGTAACCGGAAGGTTGCAAGTTCAAACCCCCGAGCTGACAAGGTACAAATCTGTCGTTCTGCCCCTGAACAGGCAGTTAACCCACTGTTCCTAGGCCGTCATTGTAAATAAGAATTTGTTCTTAACTGACTTGCCTAGTTAAATAAAGGTTTAAAAAAAAAAATACAAAAAACAATCTACGTTTGAGGTGTTCGGATCACATTAGAGAGACGCAGAAAAAATGAAAATATGCTGGAGGAGTGAATGCGATGGTCTGGGGGTGCTTTGGTGGTGGTAAAGTGGGAGATTTGCACAGGGTAAAAGGGATCTTGAAGAAGGAAAGCTACCACTCCATTTTGCAACGCCATGCCATACCCTGTGGACGGCGCTTAATTGGAGCCAGTTTCCTCCTATAACAGGACAATGACCCAAAGCACAGCTCCAAACTATATAAGAACTATTTAGGGATGAAGCAGTCAACTGGTATTCTGTCAATAATGGAGTGGCCAGCACAGTCACCGGATCTCAACCCTATTGAGCTGTTGTGTGAGCAGCTTGACCTTATGGTACGCAAGAAGTGCCATCAAGCCAATACAAATTGTGGGAGGTACTGCAGGAAGCATGGGGTGAAATCTCTTCAGAGTACCTCAACAAATTGTCAACTTGAGTGCCAAAGGTCAGCAAGGCTGTAATTACTGAAAATGGAGGATTCTCTGACAAAAGCAAAGTTTGAAGGACAAAATTATTATTTCAATTAAAAATCATTATTTATAACCTCGTCAATGTCTTGACTATATTTCCTATTCATTTTGTAACTCGTTTCATGTATGTTTTCATGGAAAACAAGGACATTTCTAAGTGACCCCAAACTATTGAACGGTAGTGTATATAGTAAAATATATTCTGCATTTTCACCCTTTTATTCCAATACCCATTAAAGGGGCAATCAGCAGTTGCAGCATCCATTTTTTTTTACATATAAATGAATGATATGTACCCATTGATTCTCGAAGAATGTAAGGTATAAATGCCTCATGAGTTAGTTCAACTGTCACACCCCCATCAGAACACTTGTTTAACTCCAATGTTTGTAAACAAAAATAATTTTGATATCACGGATGGTCAGTCCCTCCATCCATAAGATAATTTCTCCTGACCCATCCCTCAACTTTTTATCAAAACAGTGGCGGGCTAAAAATGCTTTTTTAATTGTTTCAACTGCCGATTGGCCCTTTAAGTGAAGCTGTGGAAAAACCATGCCTATTATTTTCCTAGAAATGTGTTAAGCATTCCATTTAATTCCAGAGGTTGCACGTTCACAGCACGCTTCCCTAATAGTCGCCCAAATCTAATTTGTTTCAGTTAATATGCTGCCCTCTTTGTAGAAAAAAAAACTGATGATCGGTCCAACACACACACGCATGAGGAAATGAATAAACACACACACACACACACACACACACATACACACACACACACACACACAAATGCCATTTACACCTTTATAGGAAGAATGTCACAACACAGAGTGCTTCGAAGGAATTATATTTATTTCATTTGTGCACACACACACACACACACACACACACACACACACAGATAGAATGAACAGTAGCACAATGTACCCAAAGCATCAAGTCTTATGCCCTCTTAAGCACGGTATAATAATGTATCAACTCAACCAGATCTACAGTACATCTCTACATTATTATCTGACGCAGCAGTGTCTGGGGGTTGTACTTTAAAGGCGCCCGCATGCTTCCCAGTCAAAACAGTTTGGAAGAGACTGTGCATATACTACGACAACATTTTGTGACGTTTTGGTTTGTTTTGGACTTTGGTAAGGGTTGTTCGGGCACACAAAATGTTTTCTTGAGGCAAGCTGAACTTGGTAGCTGAAGTCTACGCCTCTTCTTCGGTGATTGGTCAACAGTAGGGATTCTTCAGCAAAGTCTTTGTTGTCATTCAACGACAGATAACTAGTTTATGATTTTTTTATTTATTTAGAAATACTGCATCAAACATCTTAGTTAGATGTAAAGTTGCGCAACAAAGATCTCCTCGGCAAACAATGTAAAAAAGAAAGACAGATTTCTTGAGTTACATTCCGACTATTTTGAGGAAGTGTATACTAGCGACGGCATCTCAAATTGGACATGCAGCACAATTCCCACTTTTCAAACAAATGTCTGTTAAGGTAGTATGCGAGCACACTCGTTCAGTTAGCCAACTTCGTCCCCCCGCCAGCCGAACTGAAGCATGCGGAAGCCTTAATAAAGAGTATTCACAGCTCACTGCACAAGTCTGCATAAACTGAGGACAGAAAAAGACTGAGCTCTCATCTTCCTTAGTCACTGTCTGTGTTGTTGCCCAGTACAAGGACAAAAGAAGAACCGGTGGCTAACAACTTAACATCGAGCCAGGTCCCAATCCAAGTCTTCCTTGCACTCCCGCATGCACCCACTCACTCACTCATTCCACCAGATGGCTGCTATAGACACTGCCAAAGGGAGAGGACTAATAGAGGTGGAGAAGAGGCGGAAAGAGGGATGAAGGAGGAGAGGAAAGGGCACCAGCAGGCATTGAGACATTATGTTTTCTGCGGCTCGTGTAAACAGGGTTAATCGGCCAGTTTAGTTTCATCTGGAATGAATAGGCTTGTGTGACAACCGATAGAGAAGAAAGCTGCTCGTGAAATGCTGTCTCAACTATACAGTACGTTAAGCAACCGAGGGGAGACTGTCTTATGTGACTGTTTCTGCCTCACTTAATACGGGAGGGGAAGTAGTATAGTGGAGTATTATAAGTTAACAAACTGTTCCAATATTGTTCACATAATATATTTCACAATTATGCCATTGAGCAAATGCTTTTATCCAAAGCGACTTAAAGTCATGAATGCATACAGTTTTTACGTGTGGGTGGTTTTTGGAATCGAACTCACTATCCAGCTGCTACAGAGGACCAGGTTCACCATGTAACATTTTCCAGTAAGTAGCATGAAAAAAAGAAACAAGTATTGTAACAGTCTAATAGTCCCTGGGCTTTAGAGAGAGAGTTAAATACAGCCTACTGAGATTCTTAAGAGATCACATAATCAAGGCTACAGTATATAAGGATCCTTCCATTATGCCTTTATCACATGAAACGTGTGGCAAAGGACAATTCGAAAAGAAAATATCTGCTTCAGGTCGGCACAATAGTGTGAAACGGGTTACTCTCCACATGCCATCTCCATGTATGCTAGTGCTAATTGGGAGACAGTATGTTGACCTAGATAAACCTGAACTATCCATCACCACTGTTCAGTACCACTGACAGTGTAGTGAGCCCTACTGTCCCTCCTCTGCTCTGGGCTCTCTGACCTGGGCTCTCTGACCTACAGCTCAGTGGTCCTAAACACACATCTGAATTACTGGAAGAGAGGTTGGCACAATACAGTAGAATAAATGGTGCTTTTTAAAATCACCAAGACTGGGTCCCAATAAAGTAATAATATATATGAATATACCATTTAGCAGACGCTTTTATCCAAAGTGTCTTACAGTCACGCGGGCATACATTTTACACACGGGTGGTCCTGGGAATCCAACCAAGCGCCATGCTCCGCGGAGTATTCTTGAATAAATAATTTAGCCAAACACTCATGCTCTGACAAAATCCTTTGTGCTTTTGTTGGCCAAGTGCACCCTGGTATCTTTCTCTAATCCTCACTGTAAAAACAGGAACGGCACTGTTGTTCATCTGAAGTGCTTTTTCTGAGTGGTATGATCCAAAATGACGCTTTGGTTCGTTCACCATATTCTACTCAATTTATGTCTGAAATCAAATAACGAATTTGCCGGATCACTATCAGTTTTTGAACTGGATGAAAGCTAAATTGCTTTCAACACCTTTGCATTGCATAGCTGTGGGAGCAATGTAGCAGCAGCAGCCTATCAGAAGAGCTGGAGGAATGGCCTATTGGGGGTGTGACTTTGTTTGTTCTTTTGGCCACCCGTGAGCTTGAATGTCATTCCAGGTAATATGTTCTTCTTTTATGGTTATATGTTCACTGCCAGCAATGAATCTTAAAGAAATTGGAGGATATTTGAAGGAAATCTGATCAAAGTATGTAAAATTACAGTTGCTTCTACATTGATCAAGTTTAAACTTCAAGTTACTGGTCCCCTCCTGTTGATTCATTATTATTAAGGGGACGAGGCGGAATCTTAAGTATTATTTTATACACCAACGGTAACATGATATTCTCTTGCCAAATAAGGCATGTTTGCAGAGGGGCGTGGTTTACATTTGCTAGATAGCTACTCTACTGGTGCCAAATGTTTACTGTAAAGTGTCAGCAAATATAATTAAAGGTTTACCCTATTTATCTATGGCAAATATACTTATATGTTTCCCCTTTCATTTTTGTCTGGTGTTAGCTAGTTAGTGGCTAACTAGGTCTTCATCCGTGTCTGGTGTTAGCTAGTTAGTGGCTAACTAGGTCTTCAGTCAGCATTGAAGAAAAGGGGGGATTCAAAACTCTGACGCAGTTGTCATGTCAACACATCCATCAGTGCTGCTGTGAAACACATCACAAAAGACATGCCAAAACGGGAGAGGTAAAATATATACAGTTGAAGTCTGAAGTTTACATTCACTTAGGTTGGAGTCATTAAAACGTGTTTTTCAACCACTCCACAAATGTCTTGTTTGTCTCTTGTGCATGACACAAGTAATTTTTCCAACAATTGTTTACAGACAGATTATTTCACTTATAATTCACTGTATCACAATTCCAGTGGGTCAGAAGTTAACATACACTATGTTGACTGTGCCTTTAAACACCTTGGAAAAAAAACTGAAAAGGATGTCATGGCTTTAGAAGCTTCTGATAGACATCATTTGAGTCAATTGGAGATGTACTTGTGGATGTATTTCAAGGCCTACCTTCAAACTCACTGCCTCTCTGCTTAACATCATGGGAAAAATCAAAAGAAATCAGCAAAGACCTCATAAAAAAAATTGTAGACCTCCACAAGTCTGGTTCATCTCTGGGAGCAATTTCCAAACGCCTGAAGGTACCATGTTCATCTGTACAAACAATAGTACGCAAGTATAAACACCACGGGACCACGCAGCCGTCATACCGCTCAGGAAGGAGACGCGTTCTGTCACCTAGAGATGAACGTACTTTGGTGCGAAAAGTGCAGAACAATCCCAGAACAACAGCAAAAGACCTTGTGAAGATGTTGGAGGAAACAGGTACAAAAGTATCTATATCCACAGTAAAACGAGTCCTCAGCAAGGAAGAAGCCACTGCTCCATGGGGACAACGATCATACTTTTTAGAGAAATGTCCTCTGGTCTGATGAAACAAAAATTGACCAAGGGGGAAGCTTGCAAGCCGAAGAACACCACAATTATGTGGATATATTGAAGCAACATCTCAAGACAACCAAGTTAAAGCTTGGTTGCAAATGGGCCTTCCAAACGGACAATGACCCCAAACATACTTCCAAAGTTGTGGCAAAATGGCTTAAAGACAACAAAGTCAAGGTATTGGATTGGCCTTCACAAAGCCATGACCTCAATCATATAGAACATTTGTGGGCAGAACTGAAAAAGTGTGTGCGGGCAAGGAGGCCTACAAACCTGACTCAGTTACACCAGCTCTGTCAGGAGGAATGGGCCAAAATTCACCCAACTTATTATTGTGGGAAGCTTATGGAAGGCTACCCAAAACATTTGACCCAAGTTAAACAATTTAAAGGCAATGCTACCAAATACGAATTGAGTGTATGTAAACTTCTGACCCACTAGGAATGTGATGAAAGAAACAAAATCTGAAATGAATAATTCTCTCTAATATTATTCAAACATTTCACATTCTTAAAATAAAGTGGTGATCCTAAATGCCCTAAGACAAGGGAATTTTTACTTGGATTAAATGTCAGGAATTGTGAAAAACTGAGTTTAACTGTATATGGCTAAGGTGTATTCAAACGTGTGACTTCAGCGGTATATCCTTGTTGTTTGAATTGCTTTGTGCATCACCAATGTAGCTTAAGGTGATTTTATACTGCAACACTGCATCCAAGTTGCTCAACGTTTCAGAAGAGCTGTCACTCAAGGTGAGCTCATGAATATAAGCTCCTCCTGGTAGTTAGCCATGAGAGGAAAAAGTACTTTTCAAAATGACTGTACAGGATTTTTAAATAATATCTGCATCGGTAATGTGATATTAAAGAGCTGGTCACAACATTGTAACCAGTTAATATGAAAGTCGTATGTAAAGAAAGTGTTAGGAGTTATTATTTCATGTTATGGAGCCAACTTCATATTTTGATTAAAAGGAAATGTATTTCATTGCTTGTAAGCCAATTAAATAAATGTGGATAGGTAAAAATCGAAAATGTACTTGTTACAAAATGGGTTGTGTGTGTATATATTAGTTTGAATTTGTTATTTATTAGGTTTAACAAAAGGATAAAAGTAAGTTCAATGTTCAAAGAAATAGGTTGCAACTTGAAATAAGTTTGTTAAAAATCAAATATAAAACAGTTGGCATTGAATCATTTTTGATTTCAACAAATGTTTTTTGAATGTGTTAAACCTAACCCATTTAGTCGTTTTAGGTTGATCCAAATGGCCATGTTAAACAGTGCACACCTATAGTAACTGTCGGGCTCGGTCGATGGACTCAAAGACACCACCTCATCTGCTTGTACATACAAGTTTAATCCTCCAACGCACTCCATCCGCAACTAGGGCTGTGGCGGTCATGTAATTATGTCAGCCGGTTGTTGTCATGCAAATGACTGCCGGTCTCACGGCAATTGACCTTAATGAACACAAACACGCTGAGCATCTTCCAGGCCTCCACACACACACAAGCTGCTGATGCGCGCGCCTTTGGAACAGCTAAAGTTAAAAAGTATAATGCATCAAATTAATATACACCATCACAATACAGCCATTATTTATTTTTGGCAGGTCTAAAGAAACTTTATGATACACAGAAAATTATTTCAGAAGAACAGAATATGAGTTGGCCTACTGTATGTTATCTCACTAATGTGCCATGCCATACGCTGTAGGCTTGTTCATGCCATTAATTTATAATTGAACTCAGCTGAATAACAGAAAGGATATTTCTCCCATTCCGGAGCTAGAGCGCGCATACGTAGTAGCTATGTTGAGCGTAAAAGTGATCCTTTGAAACAGGTCCTATACACCAGATTTAGAGGTACTTGACAACTTTAACTGCGAATGATAAAAACCTTAGAATGCCTAAGAAATCCAAAGATATATGGGCTGCATGATACGACGTTAAGCTATTGACGATTTGAGAAAGTGCAAAAAAAAGCTTGTGCTCCGTTCCTTGCCTCAGGCTGCACACGCTGTTCTGTCATCAAATTATCATTATTTCACCCATCAGACTATTCTCAATTTAATCTTGTCTTTACTAATATGTCAAATTTGCTTAGATTTTAGAATGGCCCATTATGAAAATGGGCAGGAAAAATACATCAACCGTATACACTCGAATAGCGAATGGAGGCCACTTCCCCGCTGGTTCGTCCCATGTCGGGTAGGCTACTCCAGTTATTTCACTGCATAGCAGGTTATATTCCGTCCAAACTCTGTATGCCATGGCCTCTCCAATCATGTTCCTGCAGCAACCCAGTGCTTAATTTGGGAAATCAAGTGAAATCTGTTCGGGAACATAGATAGTAACATGTTTTCCCAACAAAACATACACACAATGATCAAAAGTATGTGGACACCTGTTCATCAAACATCTCATTCCAAAATTATGGGCATTAATTTGGAGTCGGCGTTCCAATTCATCCAAAAAGGTATTCGATGGGGTTGAGGTCAGGGCTCTGTGCAGGCTAGTCAAGTTCTTCCACACCAACCTCATTTCTGTATGGACCTCGCTTTGTGCACGGGGGCACTGTCATGCTGAAACAGGCAAGGGTCTTCCCCAACCTGTTGCCACAAAGTTGGAAGCACAGAATCGTCTAGAATGTAATTGTATGCTGTAGCGTTAAGATTTCCCTTCACTGGAACTAAGGAGCCCAGCCCAAACCATGAAAAGGAGTCCCAGACCATAATTCCTCTTCCACCAAACTTTATAGTTGGCAGGTAGCATTCTCCTGGCATCTGTCAAAACCAGATTAGTCTGTTGGACTGCCAGATAGTGAAGCATGATTCATCACTCCAGAGAACGTGTTTCCAGAGAACGTGTTGCAACCGAGGACACACGTTTTTTCATGCGCTACTTGCTTCAGCACTCAGCGGTACCGTTCTGTAAGCTTGTGTGGCCTACCACATTGCGGCTGAGCCGTTGTTGCTCCTAGACTTTTCAACTTCACAATAACAGCACTTACAGTTGACTTAGGCAGCTCTAGCAATGCATACATTTTGCGAACTGACTTGTTGGAAAGGTGGCATCATATGACGGTGTGACGTTGAACGTCTCTGAGCTCTTCGGTAAGGCCAGTCTACTGCTTATATTTGTCTATGAATATTGCATGGCTGTGTGCTCAATTTTATAGACCTGTCAGCAACGGGTGTGGCTGAAATAACCAAATCCACTACTTTGAAGGCGTGTCCACATACTTTTGTATTTCATTCAAAACGGCCCCAGTCTCTGCGCACTGAAGGGGAAACGCACCATGGTAAGATATTCAGTAGCTAAAAGGTAATGTGTCAGCCTATTAATGATGGAATATAAAAATGCCCTATTACTAGGCTATTCAAAATTGAATACAAATTCCTTATAATTTAAGCTAGACCAATTACATACCAAAGATATTGTAAATCAGTTTTTTTGTCATGTTTTTCTGCCTTCTGTAATATGCAGGTAGGCTATATATTGTATAACAGAACAGTCATCATTTTAATTCCGTGGTTTTTCAGGCTTGGGCTCATATAGGCCTATCAGTATGCAAAATTCTCTAATATGCATCTGTTTTAAATTAATCACCACCTTGAAAAGCGCTGTCCATTTCGTTTGTGTTTGTCTTTAAAACAACACCCACAATGACCATGTTTCCCACTCAGTTTCAACCTGCTGTTGAACTTCTTTCTTCAAATTGATCAATCACAGTGAGGTGAGTTTTAAAAGCGCATACTGTTTTGATGTGTTTTTCAAATCCATTTGCATTGATGTCAGAGTGGTTAGAGGGACAATAGAGCCCTGGGTAACAGGCCATTAGTGACCTGATGATCATTAGCGAGTCGGGTACTAACCAACACATGTCCAGAGTGCATAACAGGAGATGGCCATGACTCAACGGTCACAGAGAATTTGACCGCAGTCATGACTCACGACTGCCGGTGTCGCAGTAACGCAGTCACCGCAACAGCCCTATCTACAACTCAATAAAGCCACACAATCAAGAGGGCCACAAAGAAAGATATGCCTTTGTCACCAAACAAATTCAAACGGGTCCGCTGCTGCCATTGTCATGATGATGGCGATGTTATTATTGTTTTGCATCCATGACGACAACTGTAATGTGTTTTGTTCTTCCCCTGTTGTATCTTCTGTCTCAGTTACTAAGGAATGACTAAATTTCCACCCGCATTAGGCTTTTACTTCACTCATCCCCCACTCCCCTCTTTCTCATCCCCTGTACATTATTTTTTTAGCAAAAGGACTAAGTGCCTCACATCAGGATTGGAGCATCAGGCAGGGGCTGTGGTCGCTATGGTTTCGGGGTGGGGGTGGGGGGGGGAGCGCTGCCTGGGGAGGAGAGTGAGGAAGGGAAAGACGAAGGGAGACTCTCGTGTACCTTTATTCTGCCTTAAAAGAGTAAAATACACGCCTGAATTACAGACTGCGTGGCAAACACGCAGCAGTCGCTAGGGCTAGCTATGTGGCTAATGCTAGAGAAAGGTATAGTGGACAGTGGATTGATGAGGATAGTGAGTGGGGAATACACAGTAACAAGAGAACAGTGTTCAGGCAATTGTTCCTGGTTTTGGGAATAGAACTCACCAGTTTGAAGAGTTCTGTGACGCTGATCTCGTCTGGGTCCACCATGCTGAACTCCCTGCGGGGTACCAGGTCCAAACTCAGCTGTCTGGAACACACACACACACACACACACAACAGGACTGTCAGTGCATCAAACCATTCAGACAGGACACACTTGACAGAACTGGAAGACTGCTATGTCTCACAGGGACATAGAGGGGTACCCACAAACACACACTCTAATCTCCCAAGGATAGATAAGTCTTTCAGAGCATGGGATGGTATAAGACAAGGAGAGGCAGGGTCACAGAACTCTTCAAACTGGTGTTTGCAGGGGGAGCGGTCTGTCATCTGTCCACACCCAACAGCAAGGGACTGACAGGTGTGGTTTCATCTGCCCGGGAGATAGAGACGCAGTGGAAAGTGTTTGTGTGTCTGATACGAAATGAAAAGTGTGTGTGTCTGTATGAATGTGTGGTGTGTCTGTTTGAAGGGGAACGGAACTGATTGAGCACAGCATGTGCCTGGGGAGGGAGTGTGACATTCAAAGACAGAGGGACTGAGACTGGGATGCAGGAATGTTTCTCTCTCCCCACTACTCACTCGTTTCCCCAGTCCAACCTGGCAGTGATGTGCTGTTTGACGTCTTTCATGCGGTCGTTGGTGAGGTGACCAACCAGAACCTGTCTCCTCAGGTCCAAGATCTCATTCATCACGTGCCACAACCGATGGAACAGATCCCCATCATTCTTCTACACAGAGACAGAGAGACAGAGAGAAAGAGCACAAGAGACAGAGAGACAGAAAGAGCACAAGAGACAGACAGCGAGACAGAGAGAGAGAGAGACAGAGAGAGCACGAGTCAGAGAGCGCACAAGACAGAGAGAGCACAAGAGACAGACCGCGAGAGCACGAGAGATAGAGAAAGCACGAGAGATAGAGCACGAGAGCGAGCGAGCGACAGAGCGAGGGAGCGACAGAGCGAGCAGGAGAGAGAGAAAGCAAGAGACATTTCAGAGTAAAACAATTGGGACCAGACAGTCAGCCTGCTATAACAAGTAATGCATCACAAATTCAGACGTTATGTCTAACAAGCACAGATCATTTATTAGACACAAACACAAGCAATGTTACTCATTAATATGCAGGAAAAAAAGCTTCCACTGTTTGCTGCAGGAAAAACACCTGAGGCATAATGTATTGCCCACTAGTTGAAAGGCATTCCCTGTCTGTTAATACTCAGGTCTATTCTCCTCTCTGCAGGATGTGTGGGGTACACATGGGAACACGCACGTACATGCATGTCTGTGCGAATTCCTGCATGCATTCCTACATGTGTGTGTTGAACAGTCTTTACCACGTAGAGCCATTTCCACATGGCCCCCCAGTCTCTCAGGGTGGATGTCATCTCAGTGATAACAGAGTCCTCTGTGGGGATGACAGTCTCAAACTGCCTGTGGGTCACAGAGAGAGGAGAGAGGGACATCACATTACTACGGTATACCTACCGAGCATGGGTTAAAAGACACACTCACGTGACAGATAATAGCGCAGTGTCACTATGAGAGGCTGGTCCAAGAGGCACTCAACCTCCGTTCTGCTATGATGACGTTGATCTAAATGTTTATCTAACGTTTCCTCTCCGCAGAAATGACACAAACCTCCCTCACCTTCCAGACTGGCTGATCTAATAAGGCGGTTTGCCTTCTCAGAGACAGACACGAGGAGACACACACGGAAAGACAGACAGACACACACACACACACAATACACTCATTACTCACCCTTTGTTCTTGATATGGGCGTTCTTCAAGTGAATGTAAGTGCATGGGAAAATACCCTGGGGGGAGAGAATAAACAAAGTAATGAATGGTGAATGTCATTTTAACTGTATCATTAAAACGGCACTACCACTAACACATTCTGTTAGCGAGCGTAAATGATGCAGATAATCAATACAAATGAATAATGCGTGTATGTGTGTAAGTGCGTGTCAACGTGACATTGTTAAACTATGAGCCTCTCCCTACTGACCTGCTCACTGCACAGCCCTCAGATCAAAGCAGAGAGCTGATATTTCTGAATCTGAAAATAGCAGCTGCGCTGACAGCCTCAATAGCACACAAGAGAGTCTCACCCACCTTGGCATTTGGATTCTTATGGACGAACCCCCTGTACCAGCCTGAGGAGACAAAAAAATTAAATAAAAACATTTTCATCGTGTCACTGTGACTTTCAGACCCGCCATCTTTCTTTCTTTTTATCACTACTTTTGACCAGAGCACTATGAGTTACAGGGCTGCCATTTGGGACACAGAACAGGGTTACTGAAGCGTCGACACTTCAGCGCCGGGCCGCACCAGTCGTCGAGCTGCCCAGCTGGAAAACTGAAGGAGAGCTGGAACACTTTATCACGGGAGGCAGGATTTTGTCGCTGCACTGTTTACTGCAAGCCTACCAGGCCCGGTGTTACATGGCACTGAGCACCCTGTATTTGTTCTGGCCACCGGCCAAGCTGGTGAGCCAGGGGGGGGGGCGTCAGTAGTACCACGGGCTGTAAGTAGCACCAGGAAGTGTAAGTAGCACCAGTAACCTAAGGTCATAATGTGCTACTCGTTTTAAAGAGGTGAGAATGAGCCTCCCTGCTGCCACTGTCTTGTGGTCTTGCCTACTGATGGACCTCCACGAGGCTCTTTATGAACTCTTTCTAGGTTTCGCTTGGCCAGAGCATGTCAGAGAAGACGTATGTCACCTATCACCCTACAGTAGTACTTGGTGACATAGTATCAGCACTGGCAGAAACCATTTTTTTTTTAAGTAACTGGTCTCCTCTCTAGGACAGAATAGATAGACCTTCTTGTCAACACCCTTGTCTTTGGGTTGTGGGGACCGGAACATATTGTATTTCGCCCCGTCCTCTAAAACCAAACACATACGCTACATGACCAAAAAATATGTGGACACCTGCTCCTCCAACATCTCATTCCAAAATCATGGCCATTCATATTGAGTTTGTCCCCCCCCCCCCGCCCCCGATAACAGCCTAAACTCTTCTGGGAAGGCTTTCCTCTAGACGTCAGAACATTGCTGCGAGGACTTGCTTCCATTCAGTCACAACAGCATTAGTGAGGTCGGGCACTGATGTTGGGCGATTAGGCCTGGCTCACAGTCGGCGTTCCAATTCATCCCAAAGGTGTTCGATGGGGTTGAGGTCAGGGCTCTGTAGAGGCCAGTCAAGATCTTCCACACCGATGTCGACAAACCATTTCTGTATGGGCCTCGCTTTGTGCATGGGGGCATTGTCAGGCTGAAACTGGAAATTGCCTTCCCCAAACTGTTGCCACAAAGTTGGAAGCACAGAATCGTCTAGAATGTCACTGTATGCTGTAATGTTAAGAATTCCCTTCATTGGAACTAAGAGACCTTGCCGAACCATGAAAAACAGCCCCAGACCATTATTCCTCCTCCACCAAACTTTACAGCTGGCACTATGCATTGGGGCAAAGCGTTATCCTAGCATCCGTCAAACGCTGATTCATTTGTCGGACTGCCAGGTGGCGAAGCGTGATTCATCACTCCAGAGAATGCTGGAAGCAACATCAGCACAAGAGCTGTTCGTCAGGAAATACGTTTCCACTTCACAATAAAAAGCACTTGTTTACCGGGGCAGCTCTAGCAGGGCAGACATTTGATGAAGTGAGCTGCTGGAAAGGTGGCATCCTATGACAGTGCCACATTTAAAGTCACTGCGCTCTTCAGTAAGGCCATTCTACTGCCATTGTTTGTCTACGGAGATTACATGGCTGTGTGCTCAATTTTATACAACTGTCAGCAACGGGTGTGACTGAAATAGTCTAAACCACTAATTTGAAGGGGTGTCCACATACTTTTGCATTTATAGTGTATATTAGATGTCAGATAATTTCCTTTGGGGAGTTTGTAATGCATCATCAGCCATCTCAGACGGACCTGTCATCGGTCTGTCTGTGTGTCCTTGAGCAACAACAGGAAGTGAGATTGTGATGCCCTGAGAAGGGAGGAAGGTTGCGTCAATGCTGTGTAAGTTAGCTGGGTGGAAACAGGAAAGTGTGACGGGGCACCTGCTCTGTCTGAAACTATGTCAAAAATGAACCCGTGAGTGTGAGCGACTCGGCCTTGAGGCTCACACACTCCTTCGCAATACACAGCCAAGCAAGGACACACACACACACACACACTGGCAAGCAGAGCTCAGTGTGGGCGGGAAGCAGGAACCGAAGTCTTCTCCCTCTCGCGGCACAGGAAACAGTAGCAAACTGAGAGCCTCCACAAACGTTTATCTCATCAAATAGAAAACATTTCATGTGCAACATAATACTCCTGAAGGGACATACTGGGGAGGGAAACGTGGCCCAACTTCAAAAACGTTGACTACAGCCCCAGTAGCAGCCCATCTGTGAGTCACAGTGGCTGTCTGTGAAGCTCGGAGGGTGATTTGTGGTTTATGTGGGTGTGAAATGAGTAGAGGTTATCAGTTACCTTCACATTTCTCCAGGAGCTGCACCGTGTCCCCAATTTCCAATGGCAAACCATGCTGGACCGTCCCTCTGAAACTGGCCAGCACTGAAACACAATAGAAGATATACTTTAATACCGGTGTGTATTTTTACGTGTGTAACTAGGTAACACACCAACTCGACACACACACACACAGTCCAAAAAAAAAGAAGTCTTAAATCACTCTTTTCATGTCACTAAAATTGAATCCGAGCTCAACTGTCTTGACTGAGGTTGTGCTGTGATTTGTTTCCAGTGTTCCCTGGGCAGACAGAAACAGGGAAGAGGATGGCCTGCTGGCTGCTGGTAGATTGAGTAAGCCTCTGGGTGTCAGGCTGAACTACAGGGAAAATAATGTCATTCTGGGTCTTTCTGCTAGGAGGCCTCTTGTAGGAGGGAGGCAAAACCTGCGGAGGCTTAAGAGTGGGACTCTCTTTGATGAGCAGCACGGTCAGTTAGAGGGAGCGAGAGAGAGCGAGAGAGAGAGCCTAAAGAACAGGGGCAGGGTGAGGAGGAGAGAGACAGAGAGAAAGAACAAGCACGCAAGAGAGAAAAATAAAAGAGTAACAATCTCAGTCGATCAACAGAGCACTTTTCTCTAACAGCGTCTAATAGCTGGGTTAGCAGTGAGGAGTGTCGACAGACGCCATTCTCTGTGGTTCTGAGAAACAGGACATGATAACAGCACTCGGAGAATTTTCCAAGCTGCCACACTCTGGGGGAAACACATCTAATAAGGATAGTACCTACGACATGGAAATGAGGAAGACTGGAGTCAGGCAAGGGTTTTGGAGAGGGGATTTCATTTCATGGGGCACAGGGCAACCTTGTTTACCTGACCCGGCTACAAAGTCAGTGAAACTTTAATTGGGAGGTTCCGCTACATGAAATATAACTTCCAACACACTTTACTTGCACTGTGCTAACGCTTGAACCACAAGTAGAGTTTTCCACTTGCAGTGCACTAAATGATGCAGTTTGAAGTAGAGTTTTTAATCGTTTCTTGGTAATCTATTCCCCAGCTGTTGTCTGTCTGCTAACTGGCATGGCTCTTTTCCAAAGATGTTGGCACCTGAAAGGTGTTCACTCAGCGGGGAAACTATTTTTTATTTTCTCTCCGGGGGAGAGGAGGAAGTGCCGCCTTAAAAAGGCAGGACAGGACACACACACAGGAAAGAAATAAGGGGACATGATGTGATACAGACTGGATTCGAACCAGGGACTGTAGTGACGCCTCTTGCACTGAGACACACAGTGCCTTAGACCACTGCGCCACTCGGGCGACCATAAAAAAAAAAGCCTCACACACAAATATAGCAAAACCACAGACGCACAGATATGATATGTGTACATGAACACAGGCACGCACATAGCCTCATAGTGGTGAACCTGTCACACAGGGTCAGGGCCCATGTTTCCAGTCGGCTTGGTCTGAGGCAGGAGTTCAGTCACCACAAGCTGTGCTCTGCTCTGCTGTGACACACATCTTCTCGTGGGCAAATGGCTGTTCCTATTTCTGACCAGGCTGCCTCGTTCATGCTGAACTAACTTAGACATTACGTAAAGACTGCAGGAAACTGAAGGAAACACACACACACACACACACACACACACACACACACACACACACACACACACACACAGGAATTCAGGAACTGGGATAAAAGTCAAACTTAAATAAAAGTGCTGGACTGAACAGTGACTGAGAACCATGAACTTATATGACAATATCTCCTTCAGACTTGAGATGAAAAGACGTGTGTCCAAACGGGAACTGACTACTGTAGGCTCCACACCCTGAGCCAAAGTGGAGACTTAGTTGCACTAACCTCCAGTAATCTACCCATGGGCTGCGTGCGGCTGCGACTCTCACCTTGCCCTAATCCTAAGGCAGTCCCCCCCAAAGCCAGAGAGAAGACTGGCTGTGTACTTTGAGCTCAGTGTTCTGTCCAGGGTGGATGGGGAAAGGCAGGCAGATCGGTACAAAGAGCGTTTGTGTGAATTAGGCTTACCTGTGCTTTAGGCTGCCATTTGGAGTCGAGGCCTGTCAAGTGATCCTACAGTTGGTTTGTCGGTCTCCCTCTAAGCTCCTTATAGGAACATGATGCAGACCACTGGTTCAGACAGGCTTTGGTGTAGTTTGTTGTGTTGTGTTCAAAGGCACTGGGTTTCACAGGCTGTACTGAATTGATCGAGGAATACCAGGTTTACAGCTAGCTAGGTATTACACAGACCTTGGTGTGACGTGTTCAAACCACGCAAGATGTAAAAGGTAAGTAGCTACCGATTGATTGGGTGTGGCAGGCATAACGTTTGAAAGTATACTTTAAAAGAAGATTAAACAGTTGTCTTGCATGAACCAGACAGAAAATTCAGAGAAGACAACGAAACAGACATAGCAGGTTCTTAGTGCAGAGAGTCTCTGCCAAAAGAACTAGAAAAACAACCTGCAGTCGACGCCAACCAATGAGCAACTTGAGTTCAAAAGGCTCCGTAAAAGTGGTTTTAACAGCCCGTCCTCACCCCCTTTCGCTCCGATTTGTGTTCCAACAACGAATCACAATCGTAATCCACTCCTCCGTCAATTATTCAACACATCATTAATATGCTAATTCATCACCACAGACACATTGACCCTGCTGCCTGAAATGAGCAAGTGTGCATTTTCCATTATTCAGATGTGTAGTTGTTGGATTCCTACTCCAATCCACACATACTGGAATGGAATCAGGTTAATAAATAATGGCGAGAACGAGACCGCACTTGATTTGCAGGAAGTTGCAAAAACAATTAATCAGCAGTAAGTGATATTCAAAATGGAAGGTGACATCCCTCGCTTTTCACCTGCTCTTATCCGTCCCTCCTCTCGTTCCCTCCCTTCCTTTTCCTATTCCTTCGCTATGTGCAAGGCTGTGAGTTGAGGATGGTTAAGTCCTGCTTTATTTATACTCTGGCGTCTGCAGGATTTACATCTCAAGCCACAGCCATCTGCTTGGGTTTGACTTTCACAACCATGAAACGGTTGGGTTTCATAACGGGAACTCTTGACAGCAGAGTTAGAATATCCAAATACCCGACAGAATCAGTGATTTATTCAAAGTTCTGAACAGATTGTTAATGTTCTCTGGTAGGGATGCATGATATAAATCGGTGAACATATAGGAATCGGCTGACATTAGCTACAGCCTGGAATCGAACCGGTGCCTCTTTTGCACTGAGATGCAGTGCCTTAACACACACATGGACACAGAGGTCTAACAATTCAACTGTACTAGAATACTTAAAAGGCAGCACAAAAAGAAATGGGGAAAGGTTTTTTGGCAAGGAAAATATCAGATATAGGTCAAAAGTGTCATATCGGTGCATCACTATTCTCTGGCAAAGGGCTGGTAGTTGGTACAGGTATGCCATTGTGGCTTCGACACGGGTAGAGAAACAGCATCATTTCTGCCATACAGCTGAGCCCCGGTCGAAAACAAAGACAGCATTTGTCTAAGACTGTCTTGCTTTGCTGTGCCATTTTCTGGACTCGACCGTGGCCAAAAAAACTCTATTCTAGCTATGCGAATAAACATGACAGAGTAACCCAGAATTAACCACGTTGTTTGAATGGGTCCCAACCCATTATGTCCCAGTTCTAGGGAAACATTACAGATGGACATTCTGCGGAGAACAGGCATGCGTCTTTAAATACCCACTCATAACATATTTTTCCACTGTGTTACTGACACAAGGCAATGACTCAGCCCCCCCCCCCCCCCCCGGTTAAGTACACATATGCCTACAGTCTTCAGGCCCTCCAAACACACTTAGCATCGTTGGCGCAGAGAAGCGTATATGTGTGTGTATATACGCACACCACGGTCCAGTGAGACATGGGGCACGTAGCTTTGGGCCAAGCCTGGTCATCTGACAGAGCGCTGTAACACTGAGACACGGATTAAAGACGTGCCGATGCGCTTCAGCGCTCTGCTCTCTCTCACAAAATGTGATTTCCTGGGGATGAGCTTCGACCCTGGAAGAGGCCGCTATGCATTTTAAAGCAGGAGGAATCAACAGGAGCTGACCGCGTGAGGCAGCAGACGTCGGTCTCACAGCATAGAGTATATGCACACACCTGCACCTGCCTCACAGCATCTAGACGATACGGCCGTGAAGCGAGAAGACCCAGATTGCGCCACGCTGCGTCAGCTCAGCTAGATATTATAATATATATATACATAAGCTCTCTCGATGAGAGAAGGAAAGACAGGCCAACAAAAGCTAGGCTGGTGAAATCGCTCACGAGGAACGGCTTTCATTTCACCTTTTCCATTTCCAGTTGTCCTTTCGATGCCTTTGTATGTCGAGATAACGGCGAGAAGCAGGCTATGGGGAAACAAGCGACCGCTGGCAACAATAGCCTTCCCTCGAATCATAACACCTCAAAATGAGCTTTCATAAAAGATAAGTGTATAGCGTCTCTGAGGTGGCAAGGGCACGCACAGAATATAAATAAATTAAAACCAAAGTAATTACTACACATAACATCATACCGGGATCCATAACGTTCGATGAACACAAATGTAAGCCGCGAAATAGGCTTACTCCTACAAATGTCAATGCAAGTAAATCATGCAAGACCTCACAAGGAGTAAGATAGAAATTCTGCTTGTTTGATGCTTTGTTCGCTCTGGTCTGAATGTATTCATAAAAAGGCAAGATTATGAGTTTTGAAGGAGAGCAGTGTGCTGTTACAGAGGCGCTAATTGTGTGTGTGTTTGTGTGCATGTGCATGCTAATGTGTGCGTCCGCCACCTTTCAGCAGCATCCTGTGAGACGCTTCAGTGCCCCTTCTCTTTCTGCTCATTACAAAGGGAAGTCTAAGAGAGGACTGGGTGTTCTGCTGTGGCTGCTTTAACATGCAGGTCTCTCCTAGCGCGTGAATCGCACTAACTAAAGCCTCTCGTAAAGAAGGAGCTCCCCTGGTTCTGAGAAACGTGTCTAGGCCTGAACGACGTCGCATAAAAATCACACTTTACGTAACACACTGTCAGCCTAAAACACGAACAGGGTGTTTACCGCGTATGGTACAAGGAAGTTGTACCACACGCAGACATGCTCTCAATCTCTGCAATAAACCACATACTCTGCTGATTTACAATCAGGCTATCTAGTGATTTATTCAGATCATCAATGAAAATAGAGTAAAAATGTCAAACGAAACGGATTGTTTAAAAACTTCTTGCGGATCAGTGAGACGCTATTGTCCCATCGTCAACTTCCGGTGAAATTGCAGAGCCAAAATGTATATGACAGAAATAGTCATATTTAACATGCATGAAAATACAAGTGTCATACATCAGTTAAAAACTGAAGTTCTTGTTAATCCAGCCACTGTGTTTGAATTCAAAAAGTCTTTACGGCGAAAGCACACCATGCAATATTCTGAGGACAGCGCCCAGCACACAAAAGCATTAAAAACATTTTCCAACCAGGCAGATGTGCCACGAAAGTCAGAAATAGCGATAAAATAAATCACTTACCTTTCAAGATCTTCTTCTGTTGGCACTCCAAAAGGTCCCAGCTACATCACAAATGGCTATTTTGTTCGATAAAGTCCTTCTTTATATCCCCAAACACTCAGTTTAGCTGGCACGCTTCATTCAATAATTCACCGATTTCCCTCCTTCAAAATGCATACAAAATGAATCCCAAACGTTACCAATAAACTTCCCCAAACAAGTCAAACAACATTTATAAATCAAACCTCAGGTACCCTAATACGTAAATAAACAATACAATTTAAGACGGAGAATCGTTATTGGCATTACCGGAGATAAACAACAAAGGATGCTCATTCACCAGAACACGTAAAAAACACTATAGCCAAAATGGGAGCCACTTAGAAAAACTACAAATTCTAGCTAATTTTTCCAAAAACAAGCCTGAAATCCTTTAAAGACTGTTGACATCTACTGGAAGCCATAGGATCTGCAATCTGGGACGTAATTCCCTTCATGTTAAAAATGACAGCCATAGGAATCAATGGTGGGCTGAATTGTTTTTCTTCTGGATTGTTTGTCCTCGGGTTTTCACCTGCCATATCAGGCCTGTTATATTCACAGACATTATTTTAACAGTTTGAGAAACTTTAAAATGTTTTCTATCCAAATGTAACAAATATATGCATATCCTAGCTTCTGGGCCTGAGTAACAGGCAGTTTACTTTGGGCATGCTTGTCATCCAGATGTCAAAATACTGCCCCCTAGCCCAAATAGGTTTTAACATCTGCATATTGTCATGACAAACATATACAGTAATGGCAGTGTCCACTAGGTGACAGCCTCCCTAATGACTAGGCCAGGCAGAGGAAATCATACATGACTCAGATTAAAAGGGGAATATAGGTCAGAGCAAGTCCAACGCAAAGCTATCCCACTCCACCTCAGTCTCAGGCCTAATCTGCCTGCCTACTGCCTCTATCCGTGGGCTGGTTGGGTTGTGTACGTGTTTGTGTGTGGGGACAAGCTGAGGGGAATGTCTGTGTTCTCTCTCCATCTCATTCCCTTTTGACACTGAAAAGGGATGTTGCGATATTGTAGCTTTACGCAATATTGCATGTCAACGGCACCGCAAACTGAGAACACAGAGATCCCTACGCCTCCTCACGCCAGCTGAGAGGAGAGGACAGGGGGAGAGGAGAGCGGGAGGAGAGAAAGATGAGGATACAGAGCGACAGATGAAGAGGAGAGAAAAAAGGGATGGGTGAGGATAATGAGATGAAAGAGAGAGAGGGATGGCAGAGAGAGAGGAAGGAGGGAGGGAGGGTAGAGGCAGCGTAGAGGTCATATTTGATTTATTTACCCTTTTTAACTCGGCAAGTCAGTTAAGAAAAACATTTATAAATCGTATTTACAGTGACGGCCTAGGAACAATGGGTTAACTGCCTTGTTCAGTGGCAGAAAGACAGATTTTTACCTTGTCAGCTCGGGGATTCGATATAGCAACCTTTGGATTACTGAGCCAACACTCTAACCACTAGGCTACCTGCCGCCCCGATATGAAGCGTGCTGCATCAGCTTTTACTGTCTCCACACACAAACACATACACACACAGCCCCCCTGTGAGGTCTTTGTGAGGCCTCTATATTCATCTGTCTTTGTTCATCACATCCCTCCATCTGGGAAGAGGGGAGGAGTGAGGGGCCACCTACTCCTCCCACACTTCAATCTCTCTGCATCAAATGACATCTATTACTTGCTCTTCCCACTGCACGTGTATAAACACACACACACACGCACGCAAACCCACACAGGATATCAAATGAAGCTTTTGAGTGTACATACCTAGCAGTCAGAGAGGAAAACAAAACACACGTGTGTTCACGCAACACACACACACACACACACACACACGTACAGCAGACAAGTGAGCAAGTGGCCACTGACTAGGCATGTGACAAACTGCCCCCACTCTCCCCCGCTCTCTTTCCCTAAGCCCCATTGTCTGAGTGACAGAGTAACAGAGATGACAGCTGTCTTGTTTAGCTGTCACCACAACTGCTTCCAGGAAGGGGGACGTCTCGGTCTCAGCCTCAGCCAAGAAGTCACGACCCGGAGAAAAAAAAATATCCTACATACTTGTAATAACACCCCCTTCCCCCAAAAAATATCCTGCTAGTGAGTAATCTTCGTGGAGCACTACCTTTTGGGGATGATAAAAGTCTTCGTAAGAGAGTGTGAGGTTGACCTTTGAAGTAAAATGTTCCCTTTGCGACTTTAAGAAATGTCACACTGACTTTAAGCCTTTTCGTCTTTGCTATGTTTTCCTTCATGTTTGAGGGAAGTCAGGATGTGGTCAAGCAGCCTAGGGCTGACCCTATTTAGTCGACTGGTTTGTTTGGTCGATGTCGATAGGCTCTTGGTCGACAGTTGTTTTTTTTGTAGTAGAGCAGTTGCAAATGCATTTTTTTATGGCGACACACTAATTCATTGCAGAGGCTGCGGGGATGGCACAGTCCATCACTAAGACATACGTGCTCCTGAAATTATATATGGTTACATTATGCAAGAACAATGGTGCAACATTTTATAACAAATGTGTTTTCCCGAATTGTAACGTTTCTTAATATTAACATATAAATGCCAAACATCCCTTATCATTTAACTGGGTATTCACGTGAAAATGCACATGAACTACCCTCCCCTCATGTGCATTTTACCAGCAGGCTTAGGGTCTCATGTGTCTTCTCAAGTACCCACTCGTGGATAGGCCAAGTCACCACAGGGGGTCCTAGTACCCCTGGATGGGAACCACTGGTGTAGCCTGTTACCGGCAACTTCAGGAGCATAAGGGCAGAAACTGCAGCAGCGGGAGAAGACGCTAAATGACTATGGGATTTTACATGTACTATTGGGGATTTTCCCAGTACATGTGTTATGCATCTTAGAGTAGTAAGCATAATCAATATAGGCTTAACCATTATGTGTGTGTGTCACATATACTCCCTCTCTCCGGCCTCTAGGTCATCAGGCTGCTGATTATCCCGCACACCTGTCACCATCGTCTCGCGCACCTGGACTCCATCACCTCCTTGATTATCTTCCCTATATCTGGCAGACCCATTGGTTCTTTCCTCAGGTGTTATTGACTCGGTTTTCATGTCCGTGCGTTGTTTGTGTTTCGTGTTCATGGTTTCTTTTATTTATTAAAAACACTCACTCCCTAGACTTGCAGTGCACTCGTTACAGTGTGTCTGGGTCATTAGGTTAAGGGGATCCATTACCTAGTCCCGTGAGGGCCATTAGACATGCACCCTGGAGCCATTAATCAACCCTTTAGGCACCTTTAGACATGCACCAGCAATAGGAGCGTATGTCTGTATTATTTTTTTGCATTATTACTATAGGTATGCCACAAAATAGAATCTATGCCCTAATATCTGTGCCAATAAGAGGAGGGAAAAGTTAAAGATGGGCCTAAACTAGTTAGAAGCAAGACAAAGAGATAATAGTGGCTGAATGCCAAAGGGTATGAATCATTAACATAAAGAGGAGTAACTATGCATGTCATGTAAGGATGAAAACTGTATAAAAGGAGTGTGCCGAGGATGGGAAGATAGTTGATCCATGGACCAGCTCGGCGTGTTACGTTGTAATAAAGTCTACTTTTGAATTAGCAAGTTCCGGTATCTGAGAAATATTATTGGGACGATATTTCTACGAGAGTACTTGTTAGCATTGCTAACCTTCGGATTACAAAGTATCAGTGGGGTTTGAAAACAGCGCCCCTTGTGTTAAGTGCCAGTATTACAGAATATCCCAGTATGGCACAAGGTCAGTATGAAGGTATGACTATCTGGATACCGACCAAGCCTACTTAAAGCATCAGTCAAGCTCAGAGCATATGGTTGATTTTATTAAAACACATAAAAGGTGTGTCTATATATGGAGAAATACACGTTTTTTTTCAAACCAATCGATTGGTCAAAAGACCAGACGGCTCTCGGTCGACCAAGATTTCTTTCAGTCGGGGACAGCCCTAAAGCAGACAGAGAGTAGACTACTGGCTAGTCCATGGATCTAAGAGCAGACATACAAACAGCACCCAGCTCAAGCCCGTCTGTGCACTCAGACACCAGCGGGGTTACGACTAACAAGGGAGGGGAGAGGGGAGAAGACAATGAAGAGAGAGGGAAAGGAGGAAAGATAAGTGCCTGTCAGACCTCATGCATATCATCCTACACTCTCTCCCCCATTCTCTGTTTCTGTCTGGTGTCAGTCTAATATAGAAGTGATTCACTAGCACTCGATTCTCCACCCAACACAAAAGCCCTGGACTGAACCAGGGGGAAGGAAATGGGAGGGAGAGCTAAACACACGAGAGGACCGATGTTAATGGTCAGGATGGGATATATGCTGTGAGGAGTGTGTGTGTGTGTGTGAATATTGTGTGGAGACTGCGTAGTCTGGGGAGAATAGCGTCGTTTTTCAATGACTATTTAACAGTACACGTTCACTATTTCTGTCCTTAGGGAAGATGAAACTCCACTTCTGAAGAGCTGCATCTTTTCTCCCACTTGAGTTTAGTGTCTACACCACAGCCATCTCATTCCCTACGATACAGACAATATCTGTGTGCAGGCTATGTGCACTGAAGTGCTATGGTATCACTTGGTTAATATGGTTAATAGGGATTATTATAAACACTCCACTTGATCAAATACGATGCTCGACAGCTGCTGTGCCCATCACTTCAGCTCAAAATCTGAAAAGATTTCTACCCCAACTTGCCCCACACAGGGTGGTGTTATGGGATTGACGAACATGTTTCAATCCGCACTGAGCCATGGAGACCATATGGTTTTCTGTTGTGACTCTGCTGGATTGCTGCATGACAGTAGCCTCTGAAATATTGTCAGGCAGTTACATCGTTCATTACATACAAACAGATGCACACAATTAGCCATTTTGAAAAGCCCTGACAACCGCACGCAACCAACGCCACTTCAGAATAAGAAAAACACCACAGCTTTGTGTGCGAGTGTGTGTGTGTGTGTGTTCACAACACTAGCTGGCAGTATCACAGCAAGTCAAAGCTGGCTGGCGTCCTCCCCCCTGGGCACCCAGGACCGCATCACTGCCTCATCTGATTAGCACCCTCGGCCCTATGGTTCATGGAGGGAGGGAGACAGGACGAGGGAGGAAGAGACAGAGGAGCAAGAGGAGCGGAAGAGAGGGAGATAGAGGGGGAAGAAGAACAGAGGGATGAATAAATGGAGGGAGGGAGACAGGACGAGGGAGGAACAGACAGAGGAGCAAGAGGAGCGGAAGAGAGGGAGATAGAGGGGGAAGAAGAACAGAGGGATGAATAAATGGAGGGAGGGAGAGAGAGATGAAGGGATAAAGAGAGGCAGAGCAGATCAGAGCACAGAGCGAGGGAGGCAGAGGAGATGGATTGAATTCTCAGGACAAAATGGAGCTGGGGCCCGGAGGTTTGGATTCCCTTTAAAACTATAGCCATTTGCATCTCATTATCACACCAATAAAAAGAGCGCTCAATAACGATCCGACTAACTTGTCACTTTGAATGGCTGTGGTAAGGGGGCAAGGATATATAGGCCCTACCGCACCTGAGCTAGCCCCAGTGAACATGTATTCTGTATAGGAAGCAGCGAGGGAAGTGGTATTGACACACACGATTAAAGCTCATCAGCTCTAAGACCGGAGGGCTAAAAGAAGGCATGAATCAGGCATTTCTCTCTGAGCATCAACATCACCATTATCAGCCGACAGACCATGTCTATTGGTTTAATCATTATTGGTTGCTTATTTAGACAATTCGGCCTCAATAAAAGTGAACAAGTGCAAACGAAGTATCACAGTGCAGTGAGTGTACGAGTAGAGTATTGAGCATTATGAGAGCAGTGAGTGTATGAAATGCTTCGTCTCTGGTCACTGCAGAGCTACAGAAGGAAGAAGGCACAGTGGGAGCACCAGACACACGCCCAGTCTTCAGATGTGTGTTAGGGTTCAGTACACACACACACACACACACACACACACACGACGGTGCTCGGCTGAGAGCAAAGCCAGGGCAGAGGAAGTCCCTACAAAGGAGACACTAGCCAGAGTATACAAGCACGCACCACACACACTCAAGAACCAGATGGCATGTGCTACACGAACAAGCCAGTGGAGCATACCTTATTATCAACTCATCTAGCCAGCCTCTGACTACAATATCCCAATCTGTGATTCAGATTCAGCATAAGAAGCAAGTGAAGCAACCATCCCAAGCTCACAATATGAGAACAGCCCCAGAAACCACCATGCTAACCATATAAAGACACTGTCATCCAGGGTCATGAGATATTTCATCCATACAAATCAAGCCTAGGGCCAGACACAGACGAGCAGAAGAACCAGCGGTGGAGACTGGAGAGAGAGATACAGTATTGAAGGAATCAGTCGTAGCTGAATGACTAGCTCGATGTTTGGCAGAAAGAGAGGAGTGGGAGAAACAGAGGTGAAAGAGAGTAGGGTTGTCCAATTAGAAAGAGAGAAGGGGGGGAGAAAGAGAGGATGAATGGCAGGGTAGAATGAGAGGAGGTTGAGAAAGAGAGGATGTTGGAAGGGTAGAAAGAGAGGAGTTTGAGAAAGAGAGGAGGGGGAGAAAGAGAGGAGGTTGAGAAAGAGAGGTTGAGAAAGAGAGGAGGTTGAGAAAGAGAGGAGGGGGAGAAAGAGAGGAGGGGGAGAAAGAGGAGGTTGGAAGGGTAGAAAGAGAGGAGGTTGAGAAAGAGGGGTAGAAAGAGAGGCGGCTGAGAGAGGATGTTGGAAGGGTAGAAAGAGAGGAGGTTGAGAAAGAGGATGTTGGAAGGGTAGAAAGAGAGGAGGTTGAGAAAGAGGAGGGGTAGAAAGAGACGGCTGAGAAAGAGGATGTTGGAAGGGTAGAAAGAGAGGAGGAGAAAGAGAGGATGTTGGAAGGGTAGAAAGAGAGGAGGAGAAAGAGAGGAGGTTGATAAAGAGAGGAGGTTGAGAAAGAGAGGAGGGGGAGAAAGAGAGGATTTTGGAATGGTAGAAAGAGGCTGAGAAAGAGGACGTTTGAAGAGTAGAAAGAGAGGTTGAGAAAGAGGAGGGGGAGAAAGAGAGGTTGAGAAAGAGTGGGGGGGGAGAAAGAGGACGTTGGAAGAGTAGAAAGAAGCCTTTATGTGGCAGACATAAGAAAGGGGCAGGTGAAGACATTAGTAATGTGAGAGGGGTGGTCAGGCGTGTCGTACAACAGACTGGTTAGCTTGCAGTGGTCTGGATGAGCTGGATGGGGTAGGTTAGGAATACGAGGACAGAGACTTGGAGGGAGGCTCTGAGCGGCTGGTATAGTGGAAGGACATAAGGGCTACTCTGCACTGCTACACAGCACAGGATCACTCACATAACCACTGATACAGGGTCAGATATAAGTTTCATCCCCCAAATGGTTAAAGGGCAATTACACTACTTTTCAACATATGCATTATCCACAGCACTAAACCAGTGTCTACATATGTGAAATCAGCACGTTTCTATGATCCGTGGTTAAAAAGATACAAATAAAATCCCCCAATAAAGAATTCTCTGTGACATCAAAACCTGCAACAAATTCCTGTCCCAACAGAGGGTATTTTCTTGCTCCTCGCGACACCGCGAATCTCATGGTGTTTGAAGATGACTGTTTTTGATGCTGTCATCGGGCAGAATTTTATATTTTGTTTTGCAAAACGTAGACTGTTTTCACACACACTGAGTAAACAAAAAAACATTAAGGACACCTGCTCTTTCTATGACATAAACTGGCCAGGTGAATCCAGGTGAAAGCTATGATCCCTTATTGATGCTTATCGACCCTGTCGCCACAAAAAAAAAAAACACACAAATTAACAAATATCTGTAAATAAATGTATTTTGTGGCAGCAAAATAAGGATTTGAACAGTGGGGTGGGGGATGAATTATCTGCCCATGCTTGATAAACTCACTGACATAACCCTTGGGGGGGATTGGCACATATCAGACAAAATAAATTGGGAGAGGATTTTCAAATTGACACAACTTAATGCATCAGACTCAAAGTAAACATGTGCAATTTCACTATTGCGTCACAGATCGTAACTGTTTTTTTTTTTACTTTTCTTTACCTTTTCATATTGTTTTTGATGTGTCCATTTTGTTTAAAATGTATGTTAATGTTGATTTATGTACAAAGGGAAGGTCACAATTCTGTTCGTACACTGGTTTACATGGATATGCTTCTTAATAAAAACCTATTTGAAAACAAGCCATTACACGTCGTTATCATCATGGCATTTCATTATTATTCAGGTTATTATTTATACATTTTAAATCTACAAATTAAGAAATGCCAGGTTGGAAAAGATCTATCCCATTTTGGTATTGACACACAATTAGTGCATGACGGAGTCAAAAATAAATATGCCTCCCTTGTCTGTTGGCTTTTCTGATGTATTTTTATTGGGGATCCTATTTTGACGCACAAATCCATTCACATTAAGTCCGATGGTTTCTCTCAAAACGCCCGAAAACATTCGCACAAGCCCTGCTGCGGCGGTAATTCTATGGCAGTGGCATATGTTCTTCAACAAGAAATCGCCGTAATGAGAGAAATAATGTAGCCTGAACTAGTGAAAACAGGATTCCATCATGACAGGACCGTTTCATTCTTGTTCAGACAGGCTAAATGAGGAATCTGAATGGGCATATAGGCCAAGAGAGAGAATCGTTGAACTCACACACGCACACCCCCATAAAAAAAGGACCCGTCAATCAAAGCCACCAGCGAATGTCAGACACAAGAGCAAATATTTATCCTTTCCTTAAAAGGTATTTAAAAAATCCTAGGCTTTCCGAAAGCAGGCAATAAAATAGTGAATTGACGAGGCAAGTATAAAGGGAAGAGAGGTATGAAATTGACAAGGGTCAAAATAGAAACTAATACACGCAACATGTCCGTACCCTATTTATCTGCGACGATTCGTGTATAAATCAAGAAAAGATTCAGTCTTATACCACGCCAGGTTTTGAGAGGTTTGGCGCATCGTCCATTTGACACAACCTTAGTGCGTTATAGGCCTCGGAGACAGAACGACCTTGTCGACTGCTGTTGAATAATTAATGAATGGTCAGACACATCCAACCTTTGTTTTTTTAAAGAAGAGCGATTTATTTATTTACTGGCAAGAACTGGAAAAACGGGCATTGTATAAAAGAAAGTCCCACATCAAGTGCCGTGTGCCGTAGGCTAACGCATCCTACAACCCCCCCCCCCCCCCCCCCCCCCCCGCGGTTTAGCTGCTGGAGTATCAGCTTACAGTTGGAAAGAGGGGGAGATGTCGACAGTTTACTAGACAGACTAAGTTAGCAAAACAATTGCTTCTAATCATTAGTAAATACTCCCGCTGTTAGGTAGAGTTCATCTGCATGAAAATAAAACGTATAAAAAGATTGTGTAGGCCTATTTCAATTACATCAAAACGCATCATTTGAAAAACGGCATTTTGAAAATACGCTTCACTCAGTCAACAGAGTATTAGTCTGTACACCTAAATCTGCACTGTATTTGGGTCAAGCAGGATGGCGCGTGTGGTGTGTACAGTTCCACAGCAGCCTATGACATTACATCACCCAACATGCTGTTCAGTTCACCCATTGGTGGTTTGGTGAAGGAGGAAAAGAACACGTTCCAAATGACACCCCATTCCCTATACAGTGCCCTAATTTTGACCAGAAAAGTAGTGCACTGTAAAGGCAATGGGGTGCAATTTGGGGATGCAACAAAAATGAAGGCCAGGCAGCCAGCATTGTAAACAGAATCAGAGACGTTCCAGTACCCCCAGCTTTCATAATCTGATACCTCTGGTTATAGGGGTGCCAACACTGTTTGTTTTATCATTAAGCCATTCATCCCGTCAGAAAGGAGAGCGAGCCATGGCCCTTGAGCACAGTGGCACTGACACAACACAATTTTGCTATGGTTGCATCCCAAATGACACCCTATTCCCTATATAGTCCACTGCTTTTAGTAGGGCACCATGAAGGTAATAGGGCACTATTTAGGACACATTCCAGAACCACAGGTGCTGGTATAGCTAATCATCAATTTACATCAGAGCAGTGGGAGAAGTGAAAGATAACAATGTTTTAATGGACTGAGAGAATGCTGTTGTCTTACATTAAGAATATATATATATATATGTGTGTGTGTGTGTGTGTGCGGTGTCTTCAGAACTAGTCCACTGCAGAGCCTATACAATATGGTGACAGTGAACAGAAGAGAAAATGAGTTGTGTCATCCATGAGTTGTGTCATCCAAACCAAAAAAAAAAGACCCTCCCCCCTCCTGGCTGCCAGAAGATGTTTCATTTTTTTTTCCTCTGTGGAAAATGTGTTCCTCCTCGATAGCGCAGGGACGAGGTTGTGGAGAGGCTCTTTAAGCCGTAGGTATGAGTCAGCCATCCATCTGCTTGGATTTAGACTAATCAATAACCTCCACCCTGGCTTCCATTCGGCCCACTGACACTCTAAGGTGTGGTGTGGACATAAGCCTGGACCTGCGGCAGAGCAGTCATGGGGATGGGATAGAGGCACATGGACATCATGGACACACCAAGTACAGGTTCTCAGGTTACAATGGACTATTGTTGAATGAAATAATATTCAATGAAGTATGAGAGAGAAACAGTGAAAGGGCTAAAGTAAACTACAGTACGGTTAAGCTTGATTCCCAACAGTATGGCCCTCTGTGCTGGGAGCTCGTTCACATGGTCTAGCAATCCTCTGAGGCTAAGGGCTTCAGCTGTCTGAGTTATTTTGCTGTGCGGCGCTGCCGGTGCATGCCGTTGGTGGATCGCGCCGGATTATTCAAGGGGCCGAGGAACTGTGCGAGAGAGCCACGACGGAACCGCGAAGACCGCCATTGGCTCAGTGTGAGAGTTCCAGAGTTCCTTCAGGAATGGAGCTCTGTTTGTCAAAGCCAGCCACAGAGACAGGAGGCATAGCCAGCAGCCACAGAGGGGTGGGGAGGGGAGAAGGACAGGAGAGGAGAAGAAGAAGAACACAGCACAGCCAAGAGAATGCATTCACAACATAGTCGTGATTAACTGCTACTCAGCTGTCATAGGAGCTCATCTCTCAAGGCTCTGCGTCGGGTTGCGGTGTAACAGCTAGTTCACACATTCGCTGCCATTACCAGCCAGAGCCTATCACGCTTGCAACTAATACGGGGCTTCTCATTTAGTTCCATAATGACTCAAGTTTATAGCTCGTCCGGTCAAAATGATTATATTTTTCTGGCCGTTTAAATTGGGAGGGAAAACCGTTTTGCCCGAGTGGACCCAGTCAGGCATCACTTGGTCAGCTGGATGACTTAAGACGCAGCGGCGATCGCTGCTCCTGTGGTGAGTCAACGTGGCTAAGCTCTGCTAATGTATTCATTTCGACAGAGGTCCACACAGCCAGGCAAAAATCAAGAGGAAAGTAAAGCGAGGTTGAAAAAAAATAAATAATGAAATTCAGTGCCCCAGTTTCTACCCTGAATTGGGTCAGCGGCAGCCATTTACACCCTCAAACTGCCTGTAATTAAACAAAACTAGTTAAAAGCCTCGTAGAAGGCTGAGGATGTGGAGGTGTTGGGGGAAATGGAATGGGAGGAAAAGGGGAGGTTGGTTGGTGTGATTCATTTCCTCTTTGTTTTACTCCCGCTCACAGTCCCTCAGTACGAGGTGTATATGTGTGTAAAACAAAAAAGAAAAGGAGCCTAATTTGTGCATGTGAGTCTTTCCATCTTTACAGCTCCCTGGGGGCCATGGTTGGGTTGGTATGAAACCTCTAATGAGCTGCTCAAAGCCAAACCGGCACAATCCTCATGCCAACGCAGTGCCTGGCTAATTTGTCAGTCGATCCCTTGATAGGAGTTATACGGGACTAAGCTGCAAAATGTATCCACATAGGACAAGGCCTTATTGATGATCAATTGACAGAAGTGGTTGACTTACTTTCTGTATCTCAACACACTCAAATATGTGCAATAACACAACCCAACACAAGCCCCTCATCCACAGATCCAGCTGGGGATGAAACCCAACACTGGGCTACAGATGGCTCAGACAGTGTACCCCTCCCTCCCCTCTCTGTAATCCTCGCAGTCCTGCAGGTAGGATCCAGCCTGGCAGGGTGACAGGCCTCTGTGTGGCCTATTGTCAGAGCTGTGTTACGCTGACTGGGCTGGGGATGGGGAATCCATTCAGGGGAAGGTTCTGCCCTTCTCTGCTGCTGTCCTGTTGATAGGGTAGTCCTAATTCCTTGGTGGCACTGGTGGTGTGAGTGGAGGGAGGCAGTAGCCTTCACACCGCATTAGGGCCAACATCAAAGAGGATTATGGCACGAATGCAGATGAAAACCAACCGGGAGAGATTTAAACACCACCGATGGGGGCTGATGATGAGGATGTCTGGAGTGGAGGGGGGACATTCCTTAGGTAAATTGATGAATTACTAAATTAATGGCCTGGATTCAGATTCCTATCAATCCAATCATCAGGTTATTATCCTGGCCTTTGACTTCAGTATTAACCAGAAAGATTCATACTGTATTTTCTGGAGAAAATTAAATAGGGGGGGAGAGAGAATGACACTTACCATGTAAATACCAGGTAATACCGTGGTTATAGAAAGCCAGTATGAGGGTTTGCCCTCGGCTAGAATGAGACGCAGCCAAAGAGAGACAATATCTGCAGAGTTCAAAAGGTACTCGCCCTGGGAGCACCAGAGTGGCGCAGCGGTCTAAGGCAATGCATGCCAGTGCTAGAGGTGTCACTACACTAGAAATAGATCTATAGAAATATATATTAAACATGAAAAAGGAATAACCCAATGAGGACGAGATGCAAAAATAATATAATTAATTTAATCCATGCTCAAAAGAATACAAAAAAGTTAAAGTGCATGTTGAGATGTAAAATAAATAAAACATGTAAATACGAGGTTCTTGGGCCTCCCGAGTGGTGCAGTCTAAGGCATGCTAGTTGTGCCACTAGAGATTCTGGGTTCGAGTCCAGGCTCTGTCGCAGCCGGCCGCGACCGGGAGACCTATGGGGCGGCGCACAATTGGCCCAGTGTCGTCCGGGTTAGGGAAAGGTTTGGCCGATAGGGATGTCCTTGTCTCATCGTGCACTAGCAACTCCTGTGGCGTGCAGGGCGCAGTGCACGCTGACACAGTTGCCAGGTGTAACGGTGTTTCCTCCGACAAATTGGTGCGGCTGGCTTCCGGGTTAAGTGGGCATTGTGTCAAGAAGCAGTGTAGCTTGGCTGGGTTGTGTTTCGGAGGACGCACTGCTCTCGACCTTCACCTCTCCAGATTCCGTACGGGAGTTGCAGCGATGAGACAAGACTGTAAATGCCAAATTGGATACCACGAAATTGGGGAGAAAAGGGGGGGGGGATAAGTAATACAATACTAGGTCCTGAGGGGGTTGTAAGATAATGCAAAAATTAAGTAATGTGTATATATGTATATTCAATTAAATAATTGCATTGGACAAAAATGACAAATGATCTACCATTTATCCATCAATACTTTGCTGTTACTATAGAGTCAGCTACAAGACTCATGGTAATTATGCACCAACACAATGGGCTGAAAAAAAGATTCATATTTCAAAGATGATCTAGGTCCTTAAACCATGTAAAAGTTATTATAAGTACAAGAACATCGAATGGTGGCTTCAACTTGGTTTACCATACAAAGCGTTCCTTTACAAAGGGAGCCTGGTTTTTGGTGGCTTTCTCATTGTAAAACATGACACAGTAACCCCTCAACAGCTCAAATGGCTACACTGACTGTCAGGAGCATGTTGTGTATTTAGTCAGACAATGCCCTCATTATTCTGACATATTTTAGAATGTAAAAATAAATGTGAATGTCAATCCATAATGTGATTGGGTAAGGAGAAAGGAGTTCCTTTTCATATAATTTTTTTTCTTGAAAATTACAATTAAGTGCTTGAAAAAGTCCTTGAAAGTCCTTTAATTTGACTTGCCAATGTCTGTGTGAACCCTGCATAGGAGACTTGCTCAGCCCGTAAATTAAATACAAAAACATCTGCTATTGAAATTATACATGTATTATTCGCAATCCTGTCAGATCTTGGTCCGGGACAGCATTTATTTTGGGCCAGAAGCTTTGAGTTGGCACTGGCCCTGTGTGCCACTGGCAAATTTACCTGAATGTCGATCCCTGTGTGTGCGGTATGCGTAGGGCATAATACAATGCATTGGGAAAGTTTTCCCACATTTTGTTACATTGCAGCCTTATTCTAAAACGTATTAAAGAAGATTTTCTGCAATTATAGACATTTTGATATAGGGACAGAGTGAATATTTTCCCGATTTCAAGCTAGCGTCCTGCAATTTTACACATTTGTCATGGGGCGGAGATCATTTTTTATTTTAAAAAGGTAATTTCCTGCAATTATACACATTTTGCAATGGCTTATTCCTTGTTCTTATGCGGTCTGAGTCACTCAAACATTATAACAAAATCAACGGGTGTTCCATGCCGTGCCATTTTTTGGAATTTCAAATTCTCTCCGACTGCCTTAGTTTTTATTTTGGGGATTGTTAGTTCTCCAAAGAGGATCTTATTAAAAAATATATATAGGGCCCATTATCTTTTCTGAATACATTGTCTGGTTTTAGTCATTTAAGTTTAAACTGAAAACATTTTACCATCCAGAGAATGATTGCCATTGTCACTGGGTGGTAGAGGTTTTACCTAAAATAACTTGTGTTTTAATTTATTGAGTTGACTATACCTCCGAATGTTACCCGCTCCACTTAGTCTCCTACTTCACCTGTCTTTTGGAGCTTTTCTTTCCTGTCTGAATGGTTTATCCAGCTAAACAGACAGCCTTTAAATTTAAGGCGGAAACCAGAATTCTGTTAGGCTTTTCCTACATAATAATAACCCGGTTCTCTCTCAAGTTTTTTGTCTTGGGGCGATGTGTCTTTTCTTCCTCCTCCCTCTCATCATTGATTGAATGGGGGCTTTTTTTTTTTTTAGCATTTCAGCATCAGCACCAAAGGTTGGCACTGCAAAGCATTCTGGGATGCCCCTTTTGATTCCCGGTCTTTTCACTGGCTCTGAGGATTCCTTCGATTGATTCATTAGGCAGCTTTGGTGTCTGTCATTTAACAGTCTTTGTGTGTTACACATCCACATCCTATTAATTACAAAACAAGGGTGGATTGTTTGCTGTATTAAAAAATGTTTTTTTTATAAAGAGTAAGAAGTAAGTTATTCAGCAGTGGCTGACCTAGACAGACATTATCCCTGTCTGGCCTCAGTGATTTGATTAATTAGTAAATACTGTACTGAGTTGCCTCTGGTCTGGCATTTCAAGTTCATACAGTATGTGGAGCGAGGGTGTCCTCTACTTCACATCTCGGTATCGTGCATATCTGATGAAGAATCTAACATGACACTTTCTCTCCCTCATGGGAGCTACACCAATAAGAAGCTGCCACAGTCCGGCCTGTTATGATTTTGCCCGAATTGCATATCTCAGACATGTTACATTCCAGTTCAAACAAACGTCAGACTGGGGTCGATCCTAGTGCTGGTGTCTCTTACTCTCTCCCCCGACCGATGGGTCACTGAAACCAACTGCAGTAGGACGGCTGCTAGTGAAGTGGCCCGCTTTGCTCACAAGCCCTTAACCCCACGACCCCTTTCCTCTCTCTCATTCCTTTTCGTCTCCACCTGGTCCCCTTTATTTTACTCCTTCACTTCCCCTCAGGGGTGAACATTTAGTCATAAGCGTCTGCAGCGAAGTGCATTTCAGCAAAAAGTCTGTGTAATGTACACCCTTTGTGTGGGCGAGTGGGCTGGGAAGGACTGCGGCAGTCCCGCTGTGAGAGCCTTTGTGTGGGACGTTAATGCACACTTTTTCATGTGATGACAGATGGAGACCCGGGGCTATAGTCAATGTAGCAGGAGGGGGAAGAGATACTGTATGCAAAACACTGGAGAAACACTTAGCCTCTATACAGCCGACTTTCTGTGGGTTTCAGTGGAACCCATTTGGTCGCAACAAATATTTAACAAGTTTGGTAATAATTGATAATGACCTGGCGTCTGGCCCATAATGGGCCTGCATTCCATACAGAATCAGGCATACCCATTGATTTGGATAGATTTAGTGTAAAAGCAGATTTCAAAGTGCCAAGTGTTATTTTCTGCGGAATACTCGAGGGCAGAATTTGAAGGGGAAAAAATGATAGTTGATACCATGACAAAAAAACGAAAAAAGAATGTGGGAAGAAAGACTACTTCGCCATTTTTTTCAGGTTTTCGCTTTCAAAAAAAATCACACCTTTTTTATTTATAGAAAAGCAAGCAAATGCTCTAAGCAAATGCTCTAAGTCCACAAAAATGCTTAAACCACATAACATTTAACATAACAAAAACAGAAATACCTTATTTACATAAGTATTCAGACCCTTTGCTATGAGACTCGAAATTAAGCTCAGATGCATCCTGTTTCCATTCATCATCCTTGAGATGTTTCTACAACTTGGAGTCCACTTGTGGTAAGTTTAATTGATTGGACATGATTTGGAAAGGCACACACCGGTCTAGAATAAGGTCCCACAGATGACAGTGCATGTCAGAGCAAAAAACAAGCCATGAGGTTGAAGGGATTGTTCGTAGATCTCAGAGACAGGATTGTATCAAGGCACAGATCTGGGGAAGGGTACCAAAACATTTCTGCAGCATTGAAGGTCCCCAAGAAGACAGTGGCCTCCATCATTCTTAAATGGAAGAAGTTTGGAACCACCAAGACTCTTCCCAGAGCTGGCTGCCCGGCCAAACTGAGCAATCGGGGGAGAAGGGACTTGGTCGAGGAGGTAACCAAGAACCCGATGGTTGCTCTGACAGAACTCTGGAATTCCTCTGTGGAGATGGGAGAACCTTTCAGAAGGTAAACCATCTCTGCAGCACTCCACCAATCAGGCCTTTATGGTAGAGTGGCCAGACAGAAGCTACTCCTCAGTAAAAGGCACATGACAGCTTGCTTGGAGTTCGCCAAAAGGGAACTAAAGGACTCTGTCCATGGCCTGAATGCCAAGCATCACATCTGGAGGAAACCTTGCACCATCCCTACGGTGAAGCATGGTGGTGGCAGCATCATGCTGTGGGGATGTATTTCAGTGGCAGGGACTGGGAGATTAGTCAGGATCGAGAGAAAGTACAGAGATCCTTAATTATAACCTGCTCCAGAGCGCTCAGGACCTCAGACTGGGACCTTCCAACAAGAAAACAACCCTAAGCACAGAGCCAAGACAACAAGCCAAGAGAACGCAGGAGTGGCTTTGGGACAAGTTTCTGAATGTCCTTGAATGGCCCAGCCAGAGCATGTACTTGAACCAGCACGAACATCTCTGGAGAGACCTGAAAATAGCTGTGCAGCGACGCTCCACATCCAACCAGACAGAGTGGAGAAGAATGGAAGAAACACCCCAAATATAGGTGTGCCAAGCTTGTAGCGTCATACGCAAGAATACTTGAGGCTGTAATTGCTGCCAAAGGTGCTTCAACAAAGTACTGAGTAGGGTCTGAATACTTACGTAAATATGATATTTACGTTTTTTCTTTTCTTTGTCATTATGGGGTAGATTTAAAACCTGACTGGACAGGAGTTCCGCTAGCGAAACGTTGACAAAATTGCAGAAATTTTATCATTATAAATATTAAATTTTAATTCAATCAAAAGTGGAATACACCAAATGAAAGCTAAACCTCTTGGTAATCTAGCCACCATGTCAGATTTCAAAAAGTTTTTACTGCGAAAGCAAACCATGCGAAACCAAGATCTTCTTTTGGCAACACTAAAGATCACGACGAAACAAATTTCCGGACCAATGACCACTGATCGTCTTGAAATCTAGCTTGGTAGACAGCCAATGAGCCGAGGTAAACGGCAACATGTAATGGTTCTATCCGGGAAGACTGGCCTTTGTGGGAAACTCGAGCGTAAACACAGCCATTCGCCATTGAAAATTCTACTGGAAGCAGCCACGCTGGTTACGGGCAGCATTTCTGTTTCGAGAGCATTTTCAGAGAAGAATCATGGCGAGTAAATCTTTAAAATCAAATACAAAGACAAAATATACAGATCTACACGATATTATTGAAGAAATTGATAGTGACAGGGAATTACTCCAAGATGATTCGGACAGTGAGAATACTTTTGATTCTCAATCTGAGGAGATGTTCCTGTATGGAGAAGATTCTGTGTTGGACTGGTGAGTAACTTTGTTTGAAATTAATAACATCAAATATTATTCATTTGAGTTGTTTGAGATATTTTAATTTTATTTGTGGGTGCATGTCTGTGTGTCTGTATATATATATTAGATATTTTTTACATGTATTTTATCTAAACATGGACTGGATCAGCTCCTCACCATACTGATTGGGTTCCCTACTCTATATATAATCTGTGTCTGTATTTCACAGTCCCAGCGATTCTGATTGGGAGCCCATACTGCCAAGGTGCAAATCCCCACTGAAGCTGGTTCATCCCGCCAGACCCCTGCTGTCTCCGGCACCACACCTACCCCCGCCCGGCCATCAAGAGGTGTGAAGTTGGTGACAAAGAAGCGGAGGAAGGGAAGTGTGGAACCTGCTGGCAGAGCGGAGGAGGGTTGTTGGCACTCTGTGCTGGAGGACGTGGCCCCACCACCTCCAATATTCTGACCAAAAAGGCCTGAAACATGACCTCCAAGGACAGCCCCATGCAACTATTTCAGTTGTTTTTCACCTCGGCAGTTGTTGATTCCCCAGTGTTAAACACTAATAAGTCCTGAGCTAAGAAGCAGGAAGGCAAGAAAGAGACATGGAAGCCCATTTCCTTGTCAGATCTTTTTTGTTACCTTTCTATGGTCACTTACATGGGTCTTGTAAACTGCACCCCTCTATGAACTGCCTTTCCCCACCACGGTCATGTCATGCAAAAGTTCTGACAATCTCACGGGCGCTTCATATCAGTGACCCAAAAGTTGACGAGGACAACGAGATGAAGCGAGGCACGGCAAGGTTTGATAAGCTCTGCAAAATTAAACCTCTCTATCACAACATCGTTGAGGCCAGCAAGACCTATTTTCAGCCCGCCCAGAACCTGTCCATAGATGAGAGGATGGTAGCCTAAGGCCAGAGTTAGCCTAAAACAATACATGCGTAACAAACCAACTAAATGGGGCTACAAAAGGTTTGTTTGGGCTGATTCTGTGCGTGCATACACGTGCAATTTTTTTTTGTCTATGAGGGGAAGAGCAGTTGTGTGACTGGTAAGGGGATTAGCTATGATTCCGTTATGGAGTTATTCGATTTTCAGCTGCTAGGGAAGGCTACAAACTGTTTGTGGACAACTTCTACACAAGCCCTAACTTGTTCATAGACCTGAGCAAGCTGGAGGTGTGGGCCTGTGGCACAATTCGGACCAACAGAGTGGGATTTCCGAAAACCAGGGTGAACGACATGCCTAAGCGGGCTGAGCGGGGTACCATGAGATGGATCAGAGAAGATGGCCTGCTCCTTGTGAAGTGGATGGATACCAGAGAGGTGGTGATGTGCACAACAATCCACAAGTCCTTCAGTGGTGATCACGTCATCAGGCGTGTGAAGAAAGCTACTGGGGCATGGACCACAAAAAATGTCCCCATTCCAGCTGCTGTGAAGGACTACAACAAGAGCATGGGAGGTGTGGACCTGTCAGATGCGCTGATAGGCTACTATAATGTTCTCCACAAGACCATGGAATGGTACAAGACATTGTTTTATCATTTCATCGACATTGCTGTGGTGAATGCCTTCATACTCCAGAAGGAAATAGCTAAGAGCTGTGGACAGCCCCCCATCTCACAGCTAGCCTTCAGGGAGCTGCTCATCCAAGAGCTTGCTAGCTACAGCAAGACCACTGTAGCACCTTCTGTCCCCTCTACCTCTGTCCCTTCTGCTCCAACCAGTGGTGTTCACATGCCAAGATTCATCATTGCAGGCAGGAATGTGCCTCAGGGCAAAAAAGGGCTCAGTAGGGAGGCTTCGTTGTGCTCTTTGCCACAAGAAATCCCATGTCACCTGCACCACCTGTTCGGTGACCCTCTGCTTCACACCAGAAAGAGACTGCTATGGGCTATGGCATCAGCAGCACAATATTGTGTAGAGGACTGAGGGTCTTCACATTATTGTACATTAAAAGTGTAAATAGTTATCATTGTTATTTTACATTTTTTGAAATATTCAAACATTTATTTTTCTTCAATTTTTCAAATATTTTTTGGGGGGTATGTTAGAATAATTTTGTAAATAGTTATTTGCATCAATGTATCATTGTACCAATTTGGCCACTTGGGTACATTTGGGAAAGTTGTGAGGGACACCTGGGTGACTTCATGCTCAATGGCATGTACCGCACTCATTCCTGAAGGTATCAGTCTGAAACTTTGGTCAAATACTGTTGCCCACTTATGTTCTTATTTGAAATGATCCCCAGCATCATATCTGAATGTTTGGCTGTTCTTGTTAATTTCAAAGATGCAACAACATTAAAAAGAAACTGCCTGTTACTCAGGACCAGAAGCTAGAATATGCATATAATTGGTAGTATTGGATGGAAAACTCTGAAGTTTCTAAAACTGTTAAAATAATGTCTGGGTATAACATAACTGATATGGCAGGCGAAAACTCTAGGAGAATCTATCCGGAATGTGTTTTCTTTTGTTTTTGTTTTTTTTGAGGTCACCACCGATTCAAAACACTTGTCTATGGGATATTCAAAGGAAATCCTCCCAGATTGCAGTTCCTGTGGCTTCCACTAGATGTCAAGTCTTTTCAGGCTTGTTCTTTGAAAAATGAGATAAACTTCAAGTTCTTTCAAGGTGGTTCTCATTTGGACTGTAGTCCTGTGGCGCTTGGATGAGGGCGCGCACTTTGTTATTTATCTCCGGTATTGAACATACTATTCTCCGTCTTAAATTGTATTGTTTATTTACATATTAGGGTACCTGAGGATTGATTATAAACGCTGTTTGACTTGTTTGGACGATTGGTAACTTTTGGGATTGCTTTGTATGCATGTTGAACGACTGGAACGGGTGGATTACTGAATCAAACGCGCCAACTAAATTGTTTTTTTTTATATAAAGAAGGACTTTATCGAAGGAAACAACCATTTGTTGTGTAGCTGGGACCCTTGGGATTGCAAACAGAGGATGAAGATCTTCAAAAGGTAAGTGATTTATTTTATCACTATTTCTGACTTTTGTGACGCCTCTGCTGGTTTGGAAAATGTTTTTAATGATTTTGTATGCGGGGCGCTGTCCTCAGATAATCGCATGGTAATGCTTTCGCCGTAAAGCCTTTTTGAAATCTGACAAAGCGGCTGGATTAAGTTAACATTTTAAATGATGTATGACACTTGTATTTTCATGAATGTTTAATATTATGATTTTTGTATTTTGAATTTCGCGCTCTGCAATTTCACCCGATGTTGTCGAGATGGGGGCACTAGCGTCCCACCTAGCCTTAAGAAGTTTTGTTTGCTGTGTAAGATTTCCGATTAAGCTATTTATTCTATCAGGAAATCGTCAATAGGCTTGCATTTTCTAGTGTTCAATTATACTGAAAACAGTTCAACTGTTATTCTATTCTGGTCCTTTCAAACCGAACTGGGAACAACCCATGTCGATTGTTTAGGGTAACGTGTGTAGCATACTCTCTTTAAGGAGAACGAAGCCTTTTCAACCAGCGCACCATGTTAAAATTAATTGCAATTGGTCTAAATCCCCACTAAGCTTTTCACTGGGTGAAAAACGGCCATGGACCAACAGTGAATTACAATAAATCCCCTTTGAATGTCAAACTAACATTAAGTTAAACTGGCTCGTCTGTGCAAGACAGGATATAAATTACCTGAGGGTGTGTGTGTGTGTGTGTGTGTGTGTGTGTGTGTGTGTTTGTGTGCGTTGAACCAGACCCTGAACCAGGCAGGCCAAGGAAACAGAGATCACACACACTGACAAGTAAGATGATGGCTTACAGCAGCCAAGGTCAAACCATCATCTGCCCAGCCGCATCGAGCTGATTCATGTAGTGTGTATGACGTGTGCGTGTGCGTTCAAGCATGCGTTCCTCCGTGTGGAGGTTGCGTGCGTCCCTATGTGTGTGAGCGTGTGTGCGTGCAAGTGACATGAATGGAAAACTAACACCGTATAGTGTGTGTACTGTGAATTGATCTAACAGATGGAAATGTAACACCTCACTAACAGCTCAGGTAGTATCAAGTCAAACACTGGCAGACAAATATATTTATTTATACTGTTCGTGTGACAGTATGAGAGAGGGAAGAGTTTTAATCAGTAGGGTAAAATAAGAGTCGGTGATGCTAAGAGAGAGAGAGAGAGACATCATTATCACTCACATGAAAGACAGCGATGAGAGCTGGGCAAGCAGAATAGCCTACAGTAAAATCATACCACGATGATGGATCATACTGCCTGCTTTTCCGAGCCAGAAAAGCATTCAAACATCACCCTTCAACAACACGGCTAAAACAGGAGCCAAGGACACGGAGAGCCAGGAAAACATTAAAGCCATCTGGCCTGATACATTGTACTTTCCCAACACAACACAACCCTAGAAAGAGAGCGTTTGTGGGTCGCAAATGGTAACCAAGGGGACCCATAGGGTTCTGGTCAGAAGTAGTGCACTACATAGGGAATAGGGTGTCATTTAATTGGGACACAGACAGCTTTGACACCTAAATGAATTGTGGCCAGGCACCAGCTCAGTGGTAGCGTTCTGTACTCAACGGAAGCCTTTGTGTGTCTTGTGATAGAAGCAGCAACCAGCTCCATGCCCAGTTATGATCATCCATATTCATTTGGGGAGCCGAATGGGGAGACGGGGACATAGGTAAATACATAGAGATAGTGGGAGAGGTAGACGCCACACAGAGAGCCAGTGAGTTTTCACTACTACTATCATCCTCATTCGCTCTGTCTGTTTCTCTGCCCTAGAGAGAGACCACTGCCACCAGAACAACACCACTGAACTGTCTGGGGAGGAGGAGGAATGGACAAACAGAGGGAGAGAAAGAGACAAATGGGAGGAAGACAGATGGAAAGACGGATACAGAGAGCGGTGGGTAAAGAGAGAACCACCAGACAGCCAGATCAACAGACGGAGAGAGAAAGAAAAGAAAAAGAGAGACAGAGGGAGGGAGGGAATGAAAGAGAGGGATATCAAGATAAGAGATGGGGGAGAGTGTAACCTCCAATCTCTGCAAACAGCTCACTCCCTGCCGAGAGAGAGAGAGAGAGAGAGAGAGAGGAGAGAGAGAGAGACAACAGTGGTAGAAGCTACAGAGCCTTAGTGAGGGCGCCTCAGAACTCCTGTATCGGTCTCCTCCTGACACTGACATGAATTCTGTCTGCCAAGAGGAGAGAGCCTTCCTGATGACTCTAACACAACCAGGACAGTCACTGCACAGAAAGGCCTGGTTCAACCTTAGCACAACCAAACCACAACAACCCGTTTTATTAGGCATTCATAATGTATTAACAGCAAACCACTAACACATCTAACACAAGCATCACTGCTCAGAAAGGCCTGGTTCAACCACAACAATGACAATTTATTATAAAGCTGTAGTAATGCATGAACAGCATACAGCTTGCTGTTCCTTTTAATAACTGAGGACAAGAGTTTGTCAGACGGCGAAGCCAAGTTGCTTATTAAAGAAACGCCATGGTGGTTATGGTGAAATAGATGGATGCCTGGGGGTCACTGGTGTGCTGTGTAGGTCACAGAGTTTCAATGGCTGCTCCATCCCAAAATGGTACCATATTCCTTTTATAGGGCACATGGGACTCTAGTCAATAGTAGTGCACTTTAAAGGGAATAGGGTGCAATTTGAGATATTGGTAATATACAGAGCCTGTGATCAACACAGCAAGACTTAGATTAAACAGCCAGCCACTCAACACCTCTGGAAATGCAATTTCTTAGGGAATCGTTTTTTTTTTGCCCCTTTAAAAAACGAGCATGTGCACAAAAGCTCAAGGCATCAATAGTTCCTTTCACACGTCAATCTATGAATATAGCATTCGTTTCTGAAAGCGCTGGTGACAGCCTGTCATTTCTTCCAACCCCACCTCCACTGTCACAGTGTTGATGAGCACGAACTGGGAGTTCCTAACGGAACACATCCCATTAACCTCTTACTGGGTTCACGGCTTGGTGTCAGGGAAACCATGGTGATCATACGATACATAGACCCCTGGAATAGAAAGGCTACTTCATTACAATGTACACAACCATTCAAAAGTTGGGGTCACTTAGAATCTCCTTGCTTTTGAAAGAAACACACATTTTTGGTCAATTAAAATAACATCAAATTGAACAAAAATACAGTGTAGACATTGTAGATTTTTTTATGGAATTTCTACATAGGCGTACAGATGCCCATTATCAACAACCATCACTACTGTGTTCCAATGGCACGTTGTTAGCTAATCCAAGTTTATCACTTTAAAAAGACTAATTGATCATTAGAAAAACCTTTTGCAATTATGTTAGCACAGCTGAAAACTGTTGTTCTGATTAAAGAAGCAATAAAACTGGCCTTCTTTAGACTAGTTGAGTATCTGGAGCATCAGCATTTGTGGGTTCAATTACAGGCTCAAAATGGCCAGAAACAAAGACCTTTCTTCTGTAACTCGTCAGTCTTGTTCTGAGAAAAGAAGGCTATTCCATGCGAGAAATTGCCAAGAAACTGAACATCTTGTCCAAAGCTGTGTACTATTCCCTTCACAGAACAGCACAAACTGGCTCTAACCAGAATAGAAAGAGGAGAGGGAGGCCCCGGTGCACAACTGAGCAAGAGGACAAGTACATTAAAGTGTCTAATTTGAGAAACAGATGCCCCACGTTATCAACTGGTAGCTTCATTAAATAGTACCCGCAAAACACCAGTCTCAACGTCAACAGTGAAGAGGCGACTCCGGGATGCTGGCCTTCTAGACAGAGTTGCAACGAAAAATCCATATCTCAGACTGGCCAATAAAAATAAAAGATTAAGACGGGCAAAATAACACAGACAGGGGTAGATTGGTATGAAGTGTTATGGACAGATTAATTTAAGTTTGAGGTGTTCGGATCACAGAGGAACATTCGTGATACGCAGAAAAAATGAAAAGATGCTGGGAGGACTGCTTGACACCATCAGTCAAAGATGGTGGAGGCAATGTGATGGCCTGGGGGGGTGCTATGGTGGTGGTAAAGTAGTAGATTTGTACAGGGTAAAAGGGTTCTTGAAGAAGGAAGGCTATCACTCCATTTTACAACAACATGCCATATCCTGTGGAGCCAGTTTCCTCCTACAACAGGACAATGTTGTAGGGCACAACAGGACAATGTTGTTTAGGGAAGAAGCAGTCAGCTGGTATTCTGCCTGCACAGTCACCGGATCTCAAACCTATTGAGCTGTTGTGGGAGCAGCTTGACTGCATTTACGTGTTACGTTCCCCAGTTTCTGTGTTGTTGTGGGTTTGCATGTGTGTGTATTTCAGGAAATTGCTTCCTGGATTCTTAAGCAGCTGATTGGTTCTGCCCCGTCGCTGATTGGAGCTCTGACCCCTCCCTCTCGTCGGGGGATACAGCTGTCTCTTCAATTACCAACTCCTTTTCCAGCTTGATAAAAGCCTGTGTTCCTTTGTCAGGGAAGAGAGCTTCTTTTTACGTCCTCTGTTGATTTTTGTGGCGGTCAGTAAAAGTTTTGTAGATATTATTTTGGAGCCACTCCTTCAGAGGTATGTGTATGCCAATAGGACTTACTGTTTTTGGTTATTGACATTTTTCACTTAAAGTATTGGTAATTATTCTGTTCCATTTGTTCCCGGGGGGGGGGGGGAGACGCACCTTGGGAGTGTTTAGGCAAAAGGCCTGCGGGAATACATAACCCATAGTATTGAATCTGCCTATGCACACTAGGTAAGACCTGGGCGGACCACCCCTGTATTTTAGTTAGAGCGCCAGGTGGTGCTGAAGGCTAGGTAAGACCTGGGCGGACCATCCCCTGTATTTTAGTTAGAGCGCCAGGTGGTGCTGAAGGCTAGGTAAGACCTGGGCGGACCATCCCCTGTATTTTGGTTAGAGCGCCAGACCTCTGAACGGTAGTGCGACTAAAGTAGGCGTTTATATCAGTATGCTTTAAATATAGGGTCCATTTCAATAAGTAGGCCCTATAGGCCTGAAAGGAATACATTGAATCACTCAGAGGGGAAGCGGTTTCTACAGAACAATGATTAGGCTAATATCATCCCATTTTTAAAACATTGGCTTTGAAATATCTATTTCACTGTACTGTCCTTTCAATATCTGTTTTACAGTAGTGTAATCTTAATGTGCATTAAATGGACATTCATGCATGTACAGTGTGATGCCCTCTCCAAGTCCAGTTGTTACCAGGAAACAGCAGCCCTAGCTACCTCCAGACTGCCCTGCCTTCTGCTGACTGTGCTGTGGTGAAAAGCAGGCTGGGATTTATACTGGAGGGTTTCGTGTGAGCTACAATCCGGTCCACTCATTGGCTGGTTGCAACCGCCTAGCCTCAGCTGCATCCTTCCACAAAAACATATGCCGCCAATTAGACCACGGTGGTGTCATCGAATCCAACGGGACACACACATTACATTGTATTCATATCAAAAGGCTGCCTCACCATGGGGGGGGGGGTGAAAAGGTAAACACGCTGATTTAGTAGGAAACAAGAAACATTATCTGGGGGGTTTTCTGTGTGTCTTTACATAATAAATGGGATATATATTTTATTATATTTTCAGTTGAAAGTAAATAGAGCTACAGTAATGGGATAACACAAACAGGCTACATGCAGTATTTTTCAATCCAGTCTAGTATTCACCAGCCATGTTAAATTGAAAGGTGTTGTGCATGATTGCCATTGTAAATAAACACTAAAAATCGTTGTTGGAGCGGAGGCATAAAAAAACACGTAGTTGGCCCTGTCTACCTATAACATCAGCTAGGCTAAAATGTCAAAGGTTTTGCTCCCTCTTTCCCTCCCCTCTCTCTGATCCCACCATGCCTGTCTAATTCACCAGGGAGCTCCAATATTGACTGGAGCAACTCCCTCCAGCGATTTCCATCCCTAAATGGTTGCCTGTGTCGGCCCGACCGCGGCAAGTAGATGAAGACAGCAGAGGGGAGTGGATGAAGAAGAAATGACAAACTGTGGTGGCATTGTGTGGCCACGCCTCCCTGTGCCCCGGGACTATGTTATTTAAGGAGGCAGGGGGGGGGGGGGTGTAATATAATGAAGGAATGGGACTACAGGCCACCGTTCCCACTGCCAAACAACCTGCTAATCCCACAGGGGTAGGGGGTGTTGGGTACGGTGGCCACGTCCAACAATAAGCCATCCTGACACATGCCGCCAGGCAGGGCCCGCCACCCACCCCTCGGCCCAGTGACATCCCCCCCCCAGGGGGGCAGGCGACAGCAGCCAGGGGAGAAGGACAGCCCCAGGCCTGACATAGACCCCCACTACATATCAGGCCTCGAACTCCTCCACTCTACTGTGTGCATTGCTCAAGGGCCAGGGCCATTCAAGGGCAGCACTTTCCTACACACTACCCAAGCACTCCATTCTGTTTTTCTACCATTCGCTTGAAGGTATTATTTACGCATTTCCATAGGCTGCTGTGGGTAAACATTGAGATTTCAAAAAGTTAATACTAGGTTGTGGTCATACGCTAAATACAAAGTATTTAGTTCAAATGCTCACTGGAAAATCATATTCAATACACACACACAAATATCTAACGTAGCTCATTAAATTATGATGAGCAATGACATGCTTGATTGGCTGCAATATCAGTCTTAACAAGGAGAGAAAGGCCCCTTCTCTTCCTGTTAATCATCATTTAAGACTATTTGCAGCAAATACAATCTCCCAAAACAGAGGCAATGCTCTCTCTCTCCAATGTTGTGGCGCTACATTGTTAGCTGTTGTGAGTTTAATTGATGGAGGATAATCCACTGAGAATTCCAGTAGTCCAGTGTCATGACTTTGGCCTGGGGGTAGGTTTATGATTGTCATAAATACATCTTTCCCCCTTTTTCCTCTCTCTACCCTACTGATGTTACTTTTGCAAAACCCTTGGTTAACATAGAGATTCTGGGAACATCAGAAGGTGGGGGGAAATGAACTATATTCTGGTAATCCGACCAATTGAACATATGCGGTGGTACTTAATGAATATGTCAGTTCGGTTGTCATCTGAGACATTCTCATCAATGATAAGATGACAAACTCTATAGTGGAAAGTCTACACATCAGAGTTATCGGATTCACATGGAATTGCTGTTCAATTTAAATGTTTGAATATGAAATTATATAAAATGTGAGATTTGGGTTTTCATAAGGTAGGGCTCTGCTCAATCAGTGGCCCGCCCCTGTGAAGGGACATGGGCTATACAACTTTAAGACGCCCTCCTCTCCCCTCCTATATAAAGCCTTGACGACAATATAACCTCCTGTTGTGAGGACGATGGTCCGATGTCAGAATGGTTCAGATAATAACTACAGAACGAAGCCAACATCAGCGTGAGCTTTGGTTGCGAATGGTATGAACTTTGAACTCTTATTCACTACAGAAGTGATACCTCCTAGCCGTTGAGTTAGCAACAGCCGCTGCAAACGAGGGTTAGGAAGGAACGGTCCGAGTATCTCGTCTACCACACAACGACGTTACTACAATGTATTCAATTTACCAGCAGAGACATTCTTCAAAGGACAAAGGACTCGGTTGGACAACACGGCCTTCTACCACCAACCTACCGAAGTGCAGCTCAGAGTAAATATTTATTGCATTTTCCTTTTCCAAATGGCCGGTAATTTAGAATGCATAAGATACTGTATTTACGATAGCACAGCTTCGCCCTTTGTTCCTCAGTCTTCCCGCTCTTTCACTCAAACCCAGACCCTTTTCTTTTGTGTAACAAGCTGTCATATCTGTTCCGCCCGTTAGGGACGTTTTCCTTTATGATGTAATTTGTAATCAAGTTATGATTTAATTAAGTGTATGTGCAATTGTGTGTGATTAGTAAGGTATTTAGTAAATAAATAAACCCAATTTTGTATTGCTGATTCAACTTGTTAGCCAGCGTTCGTGCAGATAACCAAGAATTTACAACTTTCAGATGAGACTGAATTAAGATGACGATTACTATTGACTGCTATTGATGTAAAATATTACTAGGTCTTTAAGAGTTTATTCGGAAGATCGGAACAGCTCTATAAATATTATTTTGTGGTGCCCCGACTCTCTAGTTAATTACATTTACATGATTAGCTCAATCAGGTAATATTAATGACGGATAAATTATTTTATAGAATAGCATGTCATATCACTTAATCCGGCATAGCCAAAGACACGACACCAGTGTTCAAAAGGAACCACATGCAGTGGATATTCCAAGGGTGGGAATTCTGGTGAAAATATTCCCAGATAGTCTCATGGGTGTTCCTGCACATTCAGTCCTACTATTCCATTAGTCTACCATCCTTTCTCAATGTACACATTTCTATTCAAATTCCTTCCTCATGTTTAACTGAAATACATTCCAAAACCTCTTTGATATGAAAATCTCTCCTCTTGGCAGAATACGATTTTACAGTAAAGCGCATCAATCTTGGTTACAAACCTGTAATCACTCAAATGGTGCACTAATAGGAGTCTTAATGCTGTACTGCCTTCCTATACTGGACTCCATTCATATTTCATCAATGGTAGATGGATAGAAGGCTGTCCTCCTCCTTGGCTCTCCTCCCACGCATGAGGCAAATCAACATCAAAGGCCAAATACCTCCCAATTAGGAACTGTAATTCTAATTTCGCTCCGTGGCGAAAGATCAAATGGTTCGCACCAAGGATCCAAGAATCTCAACCCGTTTTGTGAAGCAAGACCTGGTTTAAAGGGGGGTAAAATTTTCACTGAGAGTACCTCAAGGAAATCACATTTACAGTGCATACTATATGAATCATACTCAAATACTGTAGGCTATTATATCAATAGTACTGGTACGTCAAAGACATAATGGACAGCCATACATCTTGAGACTAAAGACCTTGGGGTGAAACGGTTAAAAAAAAAATCTGGGTTTTGAAGACAGATGCTTCACTGAAACGTGAATCATCTCAAATAACACTGTGTTGAACTTCGATGTCACCGAGTGATCACGATCAATGGTGATCACAAAGAGTAATTAGCTGTTCGACGTCATACAGCATATAGGATATCAATATGCTCCACATGTTCGGATCATTTGGAATCAAGCATGTGTGTGCATCCTATTCCCCCCCCCCCCCCATTAAAATCCATTTGATTTGAACCAAAAAGACGGTGACTAAGACTTTAAAGATGCTAATAAAAAAAAGCCTACATGTATGTTTACCTCAACTATCTGTTCCAGTAAAAGGTCACAACTCGTCAATGAAATGAGCCGCCTGTGTACCTATGAGCAAAAGGAATTTATAAACAAGGGACGGAGTCTTGATGATGAAAACACATGGTCTCCAGATTTCCCCACTCAACCTATTTAACAGTCCAAAAGCATCCAAACAAACAACCAAATACAATACTATCTAGGGGTATATCTTCATCCAATCAAACATCATTCTGCATCATTAAAATACGTCCAAATGTAATTGGATGTAATTTATTTTGCACTGCGTGTCCCTTAACCTCTTAACCCGAGTTACAAAACATTGACAAATCACAACATTTGCTCAACGTTGTGTTGTTACTTTGTCCACTTAAAAATAACTGTGGGCTTACGGCCAGTGTTGCGCAACAAGGAAACAAGTCTTTCTTCCCCAGAATCACCACCGTCACAGGGAGGAAGTCCCCTACTGCCCAACCACAGGCGCTAAATCTGAGCTAATTAAAAGAGTCTTATTGCTCTTATTGAAAATAGGATCAAGACTGCGTAATCCACTTAAAGCCTCACTTGCCATTTTTAAAGACAATGGCGGCATTTAAGCACTGAGAATACATTGAAATGTTATACAACCCTCCTCCCACCTACCTCCACAGACTGGACTTGGAAAGGAGGTTCAAAATTGTGAACTGCAGCAATGTATCAAACTGGAAGCTTTGGGTTCTAACTTGTGACAGGGAGGGAAGAAAAACATGCACATACCAGGAGAAAAAGAGAAGGGCCAGTTAGTGACCAAAAACTAATTGTAACAGATACAGGGCAGAGGCCAGTTTCTGGTTCAGTGAATGACTGTGTTCCAATGATTTCAGGTCAAGACAAGGTAGACCTTCGGCACCTAGAGGTGTGACTGATAGGCCTACATAACACAATATGGCAATATTTCTGCAATGTTGAGATTTCAAGCAGTGACTGTTGGGGGCTGGATAAAGCATCCCAAACACTCACTCCTTCAACCAACAAATAGGCTTCGCTACCCTATTTTGGTCCACTGGGGAACGCATCTCAATAGGATAATTTCACAGAATGTGGGCGCAGAGTGAATATCCCCCCCACTTCGATTAGAAAATTAGAGCACTATTATTTAAACCCATAGCCTATCTTTCACTCGCATTGTGTTTGCTTCACTTTTATCCCTGGTTACGACACCCATGCCGCTCGGGAACAATACACACATTAGGACAGCTTCACTTGCTGTTTTCACTGAGAGAGACGAGATAAAAAGGTTGAAGGTTCCGTGGAATTCCCGAATACAGAACGCTAAAAAAATATATATTATCTTGACACTTTATTTTCCTTTCAATGGAGGAGTAAAACATAAGACACATATAAAGCGCTAAATAAAAAAAATTTGCACAGAGTATCGTGTTTTGTTTGCATCCATTCATTTATCAGACACAATGTAACAACCAACAGAGCGATTGAACGCGCAGAGTGCAAAGAGATACACTGATACGAGGGGCTCTATAGCCTCAAGCCACGCGTTCATTTTTATAGCTGTAAAACCATAATGTATTCATAGCCTATAGCCTACAAAATCCATGGAAAGCGCAAAGACTCGTGAAATGCGTGGAAGTGGTGGTGCCTATGAAATAAGCACGCGTTAGTAACGGTTAGTAGGCTAGTGAGCGTTGTTATTTTTGATACTGTGTAACAAAATTAAACAGCAGCATATTCCCTATTAGTTTGAAACTAATTTTAATTTTGTGAGTAAACGAGAGCACCGCAGTTTTAAAACATAGAACCAAAAAAAAAATAAACTTACCGACGCCGTATTTCTCGTGTTCTGTAGGTATCCACATATTTACGGTTGGTACATTGAAGTCATTTGTGAGAACAGCAGCTCAATTGAGATATTTCGTGCTGTATAACGCATTCTATGCTATTGAATTCCTTTCCTCCGCTCTGAAGTCATTGTTCAGATTGCAGGAGAGAGTGGCTACTGTATCTTCATAGTGAGACCGAGAAGGAGCTTTGCATTGTGGGGCATGTAGTAAAAACGAATGACGTAAACAAACCTAGAGAAAAAAAGGACTCAGAGTCCCAAAAAGCCATACTGAGTGCATGGATGAAATAGAGGACCACGGTGTGAGTCATAATACCCATAAAACCTAGCAGTCAAACAGGGAAATGGTTCCAATTGTTTTTTCCACCATTCATTTTTCCCATAGGGGATTTTTAGGATGTGTAAGTAAATTCCCTCTGGCTATCTACTCCGATTTCAGAGCACTCTTGTCTGTGTGCCAGAGTGCAGAATAACTGATGAATTTACAAACGCTCAACACCCGTTGAACATGGCCGGTGTCAGTAAACGTCAGCAAAAAAGCTTAATTAAATTGTTGCTAACAGCATAGTTACAGTCACCAACTGTTACAGTCACCAATGGATAACATGAAAACAGCCTAACCTGCTCTGATAGGGTGAGTAAAATGGTCAGAGTGAGGTGTTCTCTCATTTAAATCTGGAAGTAGCTAGCAAGCTAGCCAACTTTAGCCTGTTAGCTTGGGTACGTGACTGCCGTTGTGAGGTCAGAACGCTTTGAATATATACAAATGACAATCTGACAACACTCTGAATTTACGAACACCCAGAGCACACTAATGTTAGCTAAATGTATTAATTAATTAATTGGCTAAATATATTTAAATGGACAATGCTGTGGAATGTCTTGTGCAAGTATTAAATTGACACAGTAGCTGTTATCAAAGGTGTTAGCTAGAGATGACATGCAGGGATTTGTAATTTTGCATGATGTCTACTGTGATACTAAATAGCATTTTCAAATCTGAGAGTAGATAGAGCCAAATATATTGATAAAAGTCACCTTGTCCGAGAGAGAACTGAATGGTTACCAAAACGTCACAACAGGGTAAGTCTACACCAAACACAGCCCTTGTTTGAAGTGTTTATAAAACCCCTTTGGGAAAAATGAATGGTGGAACTATGATTGGAACCATTACCCTGTTTGACCGCTAGGTTTTATGGGTTTTTATGGGTTTATAGGTTTTACAGACAGACAGACACAGACAGACAGACAGACAGACAGACAGACAGACAGACAGACAGACAGACAGACAGAGAGTGTGTGAGAGAGAGATAAATACTTTTTACACATAGCCAATAAAGCCAATATGAAATTGTACGCCTTGTCAAAGTGTTGCCTACCATGTCTCACAGTCATTGGAGATGGTAGGTGGGCCTATAGGCAGAGGAAACAAGATGATATCCAATAGTTGCAGGTGTAGGGAGTATTCATTGACAACTACATTCATGTTCAAAACCAGTTTTATTTTCTTTTTCAGAAAATACACTTTGGCTCAGTGTCACTTTGCACTTCACTTGTAGAAAAATTAATTGGCTCAAACGTAACTGTGGGTCTCTTCCCGCTCACCTTCTCATCCCAACAACTGAAACCAACTGATTGAAATACCCTCTGTGTCTAGAAGCCCGCTATAGTGGATTTAAAAAAAAATTATATTACTAACAAGAGTGGCACAGCGCTCTAAGGCACTACATCTCAGTGCTCGAGGCGTCACTACAGACCCTGGTTTGATTCCAGGCTGTAACACAACTGGCCGTGATTGGGAGTCCCATTGGGCGGCGTACAATTGGCCCAGCGTTGACCGGGTTAGGGTTTGGCCGGGGTAGGCCGTCATTGTAAATAAGAATTTGTTCTTAACTGACTTGCCTAGTTTAATAAATAAATGAACAAGAACAGAATAAACATATTTTGGCCAAGGGATCTGTGGAATATTTTTAGAGGATGTAATACAACACAATGTAGCATTATGAATCTACAATTTAGGCCCTTTATCAGATGAACTTGTGGATACCATTTTTTATATCTCTGAGTGCAGCTAAACCTGGGCAACACAGGGATCATGGCAAAATGTTTAGAATTGCAGGAAATGTGCTTTAAAATATTATTTCCCAGGGCCCAAGACTTGGTTCGTACTGACTGACATGCACTGCCATAGTCATACCAGCACTCCTTGCATGCTATATACTTTTTTTTATCCCACTCGAGTTGTGTTCTGATTATGAGGGGGTCCCTGAGGAATTTGCTGTCACAAAAGAGGTTCCAAAAGTTTGAGAACCCCTGGTCTAAGGTTATTCTAACCATACCATGACATATAGATGAAAACTAAATACATAAGTAAATCATAGAATCTCTATGGGTCTAACAATATGACCGTGATGTTGCTAGAGATCCCAAGTGTTGTGGCACCGTGGCGTTTCAGATTCAGAGGTTGCTCATTGACTACAGATGGTGCTCGTGTTGGCTGACATAACCCATATTTCACATGCCAGGTATGGCAGGGAAGGCTATAGCAGGGCATGCAGTTGAGTCCGCATACAGGACTTCTGCTGCTAGGGTGAACACAGAAATAATGCATGAGTGTGCAAGGCAGGCACTTCATTATTCAGCCAAGAGTTCGAGGCACCGTTGGGTTTGTAGCCTGGAATGAACTACTCTGTCATACAGTCAATCTGTATGATTGTATAGCTCTCTGCTCCTAATCGCACCCAGTTAATCCTCCTTCCCTCCAACTCTGTTTCAGTTCGGGTTCAGAGACAGTGCCACCCCTTTCAAAAAGCCTCTAATAGTAATTCCAGCTTTGAGCTGTGTCGTTTGCTTATCTTTGCCACTGAAACCATAGATGTTATTTATTAAACAACTGCCCAGAAGCTTCCTCACTCGTACTCTGTTCTACTGTGAAGCTGTGGGTTGGTTGGTTACCCCTTATGGACCTGGCTTCTCACACCTTCACCCCACTGCTGTAAATACAATTGTGTTTAGCGCACACATGGGTGGTTGTGCTAGCTGCCTGGGTTTAGACTCCAGTTTATACAGTGTCTCCGGCCATGTTACAAGTCGTTCACCCTACCCTACGGTGCATGGAGAGATGGTCTCACGGAATACTCCATCTGAGATGAATTAATCATGAGAGGAGACTAGAGGCAAGGTTCTGTTTTTAATTGTAGATGTATTCCCTCCTCTCTCCCTGTGGAGAAAAGAGATCTGAGCGTGCAGTGCCCTATCACTCCTCTCGAGTCAACCAGGGAGAAGTAATACCATGAATAAAAATAAGTGAAGACATTTAGAAGTTGTTGACTATTTATTTATCACAGGTGATTTATAATGGATCAATAATGCCTTTGGTATTTTTCAGCATATAATGCATCTCTGGTTTTTATCAAAGCATCAAGTCTCACAAGGACATTGTGTGTCCTCTACCACTGTGAGTATCCCATGTGACAGAGTAAGCCCATGCTCTTTGAAGAGGAGAGATGGAGAGACCACAGGGGGATAAAGGAGAGAGGTGGATAGAACACCACCACAGGGATGGGAATGGTGAGGAAAAACATGGATCCACAGAGAAGCGAGGATGGACAGAGAGAGTAAAAAGGACGAAGAAGAACACCAACAGAGAGAAAGGTCGGTCAGGTTACGATGTTTTCCACTGATCACGCGGTTGTGTGGATTATAACCCGAGATGACACTGCAGGCTCACAGTGTCCTAGTCCCAGCTTGGTGCCATATGGTCCCTGGAAAGACACAGTTACTGTACATAGTTTGAATACTTCACATAGGGTGAGACTGAGAGAGAGAGAGAGAGAGAGAGAGTGAGCGAGTGAGAGGATGTCTGAGGCTGAACCACACTAGACAGACCCAGTAACCCAGATAGAACCCTGAAATATCACTCAGCGCTTCGTTTCCGCCAATCACCCACCATCGCTTTTCATCGACAATTCATAAAACAACAGGAGCCATTTGCTCTGTATAGGAGGTGAGAAGAAGAATGAGCAGGAGAGGAAAGGAAAGAGATACATTTTTTTCTACTATTCTAGAGTTATTCTCTATTCGACTCTATTTTTCACACTACTTATATTCATTATTTCCACAGAGACCGTACCATTTGTACTCTACCGTGAGTTTGTGGAGACAGGCTATGGCCAGTGATACATATTTAATGGCACCAAACCTTTCAAGTATCCTTCTCTCCCCAGGAGTGTCCTTCTCATGTCCTTCCCTTTCTCCTAGAGAATTCCTTCAGGCATCATAACAGTCACCTTGCTTGTTAATTCAGCTAAATTAAGCTGCTCGGTGTTCATTGACTTTGTCGTTGCAGGCTTGTTGAGTTAAGTGATAGCACATCCGGTAATCACAAGAGACTAGTACTGTATCTGTATTACAGCAGTTCTGCCTTTCATTTTATTCACATCATGCTGTGTTGGTCTGCCAAGGATATCATACTGTATGCCCTACTGTAACAAACTAACAGTTGGCAATTTCCTTTTTCCGACCACAGGATAGAAATGTCTAAATATAGGCCATTTATGATTTATGTTGTGCATGTCGAGATCTTGGGACTATAAGGTTCTATCTGCAAAAAGAGGATTGTGAGATAACTGGCTTGGTTTGAATGGTGTCAGCAATTTATATCTTGTATTCTTTTTAATATACTGTAACAACAAGAAGTGAGTACTATATAGTACTCTATAGGTAGAGAACATTGAACAGAACAAGGCTATGTCAATAACACCATTTGGACAAAAAAGCAGATATAACCATATAGTCCCACGCTCTCAATGTATGTATCTGACCTCTCTAAGCAACATGACAACAGCTCCACAGTAAGATGGTTAAATAGAGGCTATACCTATTCTTGTGCTGAAGGATATTTATGAAGGACTTTCATCTGAAAATTACAGCCTCAGGTTTGGCCTTAATTGTACGGAGAAGGCTGGCTGTATTACTGTACCTAGACAGCACATTACATTACAGTATTGTCACATATAGCCTATAAGGATTAGCCAGTCTGCTCTGTAGAATTAATGCCTGCTTAAACCATAATCCTCCAGAAAATACCCATTAATACAGTGCCTTCCGAAAGTATTTAAACCCCTTGACTTTTTCCACGTTTTGTTGTGTTACAGCCTGAATTTTAAATGAATTAAATTGATATATTTTTTCACTGGCCTACACACAATACTCCACAATGTCAAAGTGGAATTATGTTTCATATTTACAAATGAAAAGCTGACATTTCTTGATTCAATAAGTATTCAAGTCCTTTGTTATGGCAAGGCAAAACAAGTTTAGGAGTACAAGTGTGCTCAACAAGTCACATAATAAGTTGCATGGACTCACTCTGTATGAAATAACATATATTTGAATGACTACCTCATCTCTGTACCCCACACATACAATCTGTAAGGTACCTCAGTCAAGCAGTAGAGATTAGAGATAATAGAGATTCAACCACAAACTCCAGGGAGGTTTGCAAATGCCTCGCAAAGAAGGGCACCTATTGGTAAAAAAAAGCAGACATTGAATATTTCTTTGAGCATGGTGAAGTTATTAATTACACTTTTTATGGTGTATCAATACACCCAGTCACTACAAAGATACAGACATCCTTCCTAACTCAGTTGCAGGAGAGGAAGGGAGCCGCTTAGGGATTTCACCATGAGGCTAACAGCGATTTTAAAACAGTTACAGAGTTTAATGGCTGTGACAGGAGAAAACTGAGGATGGATCAACAACATTGTAGTTACATCATAATACTAACCAAATTGACAGAGTGAAAAGAAAGAAGCTGTTACAGAACACAATATTCCAAAGCACTAAAGTAATACTGCAAAAAAATGTGAATGTATCCTGAATACAAGGAGTTATGTTTGGGGCAAATCTAATACAAGACATTACTGAATACCACTCTCAATATTTATCAGGAATCAAGGTAAGATGCAGACCGTGTCGAAGTAACAATGTTTATTACAGCAACAGGGACAAAGGAACAGGACGACAGGCAGGCTCAGGGTCAGGTCAGGCAGAGATCGGCAATACAGAGGTGGTGCAAAGGTACAGGACAGCAGGCAGGCCCACGGTCAGGCAGTGGTCAGGCGGGTGGGTACAGGGTCAGGACAGGCAAAGGTCAAAAACCAGGAGGACGAGAAAAGAGAGACCAGGGAAAAGCATGGGCTGACACAAAAACACTGGTTGGCGTGACAAACAAGACGAGCTGGCAACAGACAAACAGAGAACACAGGTATAAGTAACACAGGGGGTAATAGGGAGATGGGCGACACCTGGAGGTGGGTGGAGACAATCACAAAGACAGGTGAAACAGATCAGGGTGTGACATTATTTGCACGCATAGTGGTAGCTGCATCATGTTAAGGGTATGCTTGTAAACGTTAAGGACTGGGGAGTTTTTCAGGATAAAATCTAAATGGAAATGGAGCTGTACACTCACAGCTGTAATCACCGCCAAAGGTCCTCCTACATAGTATTGATACTTTTCACTTTGTCATTATGGGGTAATGTGTAGATGTGTGACAAAGAATTTCCAGGCTGTAACACAACAAGACGTGCAATCAGTCAAGGAGTATGAATACTTTCTGAAGGCACTGTATGTCTTCATATGGGTGCACACATCACAATGCTATCCAGACCTAGTCTGCATCTGAAATGGCACCCTATACCCTATTCCCTTTAATAGTGCCCTACTTTTAACCTGAACCCTATCGGAATAGGGTGCCATGTCAGATGCAGCGCTACTGTAGTCCCCCCTTCATTTACCAACTGGATCATAGAAGCCAACGCATATCTGAGATTAGGCCACACCACAGCTTGTAATTGAATCAGGTAGTGTAAAAACATATGTGAGTGTGAGATAAGCTTACAGCCAGTCAACATTTCTGCCCATCGCATTCATACGCACGCAATCAGAGATATTGACAACGACAACGGGAGAGTGTGCCTCTACAGATCTGAGCAGATGTAGGAGAGATGTCAGCCTCAAGTATTTTTTCTCCCCTCAGATGCGGCCTACACTTCTCCTGTAGGTAAAAATACAGCTTCCACATCTCCCGCCTTGAGATGGTAAACGTTAACACGGAATGCACCAAGGATGTCTCCCTTTTCTTTCATTGACTTGATATTTACAAAGAAAGAAGATTCAAAAGGAAACACGATTAGGTTTCTGGTGGTGCTGGTGGAATTGAATTTTGTCACACGAATTCCCGGCATCCTGTCTGAATCAAACGACTGAAAATGCAGGTGTTTCTTGTCTTATCTCGTTCACACGTTTCTCTGATTCCCTGGAACCGTTTACCATCAAAACCCTGTAGTTGTGAGGGAGCAGAGGAGAGGAGAGGATTCACATCCAATTATTTCCCCCTGTGCGCTAACACGTTTCCAGCTGCCGCTTCTTTCACCAGAGCTAGGCTTTAGGGCTGAGCTGAGGCGTGTTACACTGTGTGTGTGTGTGTGTGTGTGTGTGCACGCGTGTTAGTGCGTCTGTGCCTGTGTATGCTTGTAATCCTGTCTGCAGCGACAAATTCTCATTTCACTGCCACAAAGCTTCCCTGGGCAGCCTATAACACAGAGATTAGCACTGGAATGTGTCCACTGTCCCTCTCTACTCACTCCCACTGCGTCCCGTTACCCACACACAAGTGGGTAGAGTCTCTGAGCCTACGTGATGTTCATAGTCCATGTGTGAGCACCGAACAGTCTGACTAAATGGCTTCCGAGAATCTACAGGAGTAGCCTACACAGGCCTGTCTACCTTTTTGTAGTTTGGCCACCCCAGCGGTTTGATATGGTACGGTGCATTTGGTGCGGAAAACGAATGAACATTTAGGTTCGCACACAAAGCAGATCACATGAAAATGCATGTTAAAATGTTTCTCTGAGAATAGATTATTAGTTGTCTGGTATACCAGATTGACAGTATCAGTGTGAGTCCCTAGCTCGGCGGGCTGTGCCTATGACTGTGTGGCTGTGACTAAGAGCTGCTGTCATATCGAGCCTCCATATCTCCCCTGCTGTCATAGGCTCAGTGGGAGAAATATCAATGCGCATCCGAAATAGCACCCTATTCCCTATGTAGTGCACTACTTTTCACCAGTGTCCTATGGGCCCTGTTCACTACATAGGGAATAGGGTGCAATTTTGGATTGTTCCCATGTAGGTGCAGAGCCACCTGGAGCACCATGCCCACCTGCAGTCCCCTTTCACTCACACACACACACACACACACACACACACACTTGCTGAGCCAGTAATTGTCATAAAAACAATTACTACTGGTTCTGTCTGTTCTGTCTGTTGAAAGTATTCCCAGGCCCAGTCAACCTGACCCCTCCACACCCAACCAGCCCCGGCCTGTCCCTATTGTTACCACACACACACACACACACACACACACACACACACACACACACACACACACACACACACACACACACACACATACATACAGACGCTGAAAGACTGACACGCATGCACACATTCACGCAGATACACACACACACACACAGACACACACACAGACACACACACACAGAAACAAACACACACACCAGTGAGACTCCTGTAATTGCTCTCCGTAGACAGTGAACTTAGTCAAATCTGTGCGTCTGAGGCTGGGCTGGTGATGTACAGCACACTCATAATGTTATTTAGTAATTTTGGGGGATGGTGATATGTATCTCACTGACTGGTGGTTAGTGGGTGTTGGTGTGAAAAACAGTCAGGACTACTGACTATAGCTCTGCCCACAAGACCTACACAAAAAAATAAGGCGGGGTTGAAAACAACCCAATTTGGGTAATTATTGGGCAGAACACAACTTGGGTTATTTTGACACAGCCAGTTGAGTCACAAGCAAGCCATTCATTTATTTAAGTTGGTTTGTTGATGCTGGGTTATTGAACGATGATCCACTGGGTCAGAGCAGAGGACTGGAGGGGTGGCTTAGTAGGGGTGTGACTTTCAGATAGTTATTTTGGGCCACACGTGAGAGGAAATGCAATTCTGCTTAATCTGTTCTGTTGTATTGTCAACACGTGTTACTTTTGAGCACTGACACTTTGGTAACTTTAACAGGGCTTACAAAAGAGTATGAGTTCCTTAAATGCCTTTGCATATCCCAACGTTTCTGATAGTTACTTTGTTATAAGATTTTGATAATAGCATTATAAATGCTTCTACACCGTGCTTCTACACCTGCATTGCTTGCTGTTTGGGATTTTAGGCTGGGTTTCTGTACAGCACTTTGAGATATCAGCTGATGTAAGAAGGGCTATATAAATACATTTGATTTGATTTGAGAAATGTTGTATTAAAATATGTTATGTGCTAAAATATTTAAGGAAAATATACATTTGCAGTGTACAAACTTAACATGATGAACATGGAGGACATTTACTCTCACGGGTGGCTAAATATAACTATCTGAAAGCCCCCAACAGGCCACACCTTTTGGATTACCAAAACATGTGTTCATTTAACCATCAGTTGGGCTTTTATTCACTTTCATGATTTAAAAAAAAAATTTTCAAAGTTCAAATTTTAACGTGAAGTATATGCACAAGTGAAGTGAAATGCCTTTCTCGCAAGCTCTGAACCTAACAATGCCGTAAGCAATAAAAATGTAGTACCGAAAATAACACAACGTAGAACAAAAACACACAAGAAATAGAAATAAGAAGAACACAAGAAATGAAGTAAGCATACTATATACAGGACCAGTCAGTTCCAGTATCATATTTACAATGTGCAGGGATACTGACCGTGATACGAGGTAGATAGGCATAGGAGTAAGGTGACGAGTCATCAGGATATAATAAACAGAGTAGCAGCAGCGTATATGATGATTGTATGTGAGTGGGTGTGTGTGTAGAGTCAGTATAAATGTATGCGCATATTATGTGTGTGTGAGCAAATGATGGAGTGAGTGTTTGTGTGTGTGTTGGAGTGTCTGTGTGCATGAGAGTGTATGGCCCTGTGAGTGTGCATAAAGACAGTGCCAAAATAAAAATAAATCCACTTAAAATTTCCCTTCAATATTTTTCCACATTACATATTTTAATATACAATGACAACATTTTACAACAATGTGGTAACTATCCCAACATGGGGATATGCATAGGCACATGAGGAACTTGTGTAAGCCTAATTAAACTACCAAAGTGTCAGTGCTCACTCTTAACGTGTGTTGACAAGACAATAGAACAGGAATTACACTTACTCTCTCGGTGGCCAAAAATAACTATCTGAAGGTCACGCCCCCCTACTAAGCCAAGCCTCCTGTCTTCTGATCTGACCCGGTGGATCATAGCTCATAAACCCAATTACAGTAAGTGACCCAACTGGCTGGGTCATAAATAACCCAACGTGGGTTCTGTCCACTATTTACCCGGCACTAAGTTATTTTTAACCCAGCATTATCTAGACACATACATAGTGGTGATTACACTGGGAGCTGGTACCAAAGGGCAAACAAACACATCATTTCTGTCTCTCTGATATAAGCCTTGACGCACAGATGCATGGTATAATTAGTGTGTATGTGTGTGTGTGTGTGTGTGTGATTCGAGTGTGTATATGTGGCCTAATGCCCTACAGAAAATACATGCTGTTCACACCTTTCATTGTAGCATATAACACCTAGCGTATCATAGCACACACATGCACTGTCCTTGCCCTGATGACTTGAAATGAGACGCATCACAGTCACACAGATGTGATCAGATTGAAATACAGCTGTAGTAAAAAGCAGTACACTGGTCAGTGAAACAACACATGTTGCAATGTGATCTAAGTGTACAACCGAGGCAAATAACACATTCTGCATTGTCCATCAATATCTGAATATGTTGTCGAACAATATACAGTGCCTTCAGAAGGTATTCATACCCCTTGACTTATTTAACATTTTCTTGTGTTTCAGGCTGAATTCAAAATTGAAGAAATATTTTTGTTTTCTCGCCCTTCCACACAGATACCCCATAATGACAAAGTGAGAACAAAATACCTTATTTTCATAAGTATACACACGCCTGAGTCAATATTTTATAGAAGTACCTTTGGCAGTGATTACAGCTGTGAGTCTTTCTGGGTAAGTCTCTAAGAGCTTTCCGCACCTGGATTGTGCAACATTTGCCCATTTTTGTATTCAAAATGTTCAAGCTCTGTCAAATTGGTTGTTCATCATTGCTAGACAACCATTTTCAGGTCTTGCCATAGATTTTCATTTAGAAGTTAAAACTGTAACTCACCCACTCAAGAACATTCACTGTCTTCTTCGTAAGCAAATCTAGTGTGGATTTGTCCTTATGTTTAAGGTTATTGTCTAGCTGAAAGGTGACTTCATCTCCCAGTGTCTGGTGGAAAGCAGACTGAACCAGGTTTTCCTCTAGGATTTTGCCTGTGCTGAGATCCATTCTGTTTCTTTTTAAAAAAATCTGTCAATCAGGTCAGTATTGTGGAGTGACTACAATGTTGGTGATCCTTCCTCAGTTTTTTCCTATCACAGCCATTAAACTCTGGAACTGTTTGAAAGTTACCATTGACCTCATGGTGAAATCCTTGAGCGGTTTTCTTCCTCTCCAGGAGGACACCTATATCTATTTAGTGAGAGTCAATGAGGAAGAGACGAAATCTCTCCTTGTGACCCCCTGCGTCACCATGCCCAGAGGAGCTGTGGCCTCCCTAATCAACCCTGACCCTAATGTTTTACTATCTAAGGCATGAACGGGGAAGGGCAAAGCCACGGGAACAATGGGGATCTCTAAACTATGGGCGAACAATCTATCTTTAAAATGACTAGCCGCGAATGACTCGACAAGTGCCTTATGCTGGGAATGCGGAGAAAACTCTGAAAAAGTAACATACAAAAACATATGTGCAACAGAGGGCTCTGGGTGAGAATGGTGCCGGCTTACCTGGGGTAACGCCAGAGTGCCCTGCCTGCTGCCTCGATCCCCAGAGGAACCAACCCAGCACCGACTGTCCTCTGCGGCCACAGATGGTGCACGAGCTGGAACCTCCTCCGGTCTCCCTGCGGTGGTGCGGGGGATGAAACCGACAGACCCCGATCTGGACATCCACGGGTAGCCAGCAGGTTATTCAGCCGGATGAACAGGAGAGATTTAGTCTCTTCCTCATTGACTCTCCTGCGTTTCCCGTGTCCCCACTGTTTCTTGGCAACAGAAGACTCTGTTTAGGCGTTTCAGTTGGTGCTACCATGGTGGAAAGTCTAGACCAGGTCTCCACCGTGCGCATTGCTCCCGAATATTCCGACTTGGCTCTCGCCTTCTCCAAAAAGAGGGCGACTCAATTACCACCTCATCGTCGGGGGTATTGTGAGATATTTTCAGCCGTGCGTAATTGGCCGACTCCGACCACGGTAAATGAGGTGCAGTGTTTTTTAGGGTTTGCCAACTACTACAGGAGGTTTATCCCGGGTTTTGGTCAGGTAGCGGCTCCCATTACCTCACTGCTGAAGGGGGGGCTTGGTACGATTGCAGTGGTCGGCTGAGGCAGGCAGGGCTTTTGGTCACCTGAGGGCTCTGTTTACCTCGGCTCCCGCGCTGGCCCATCCGGATCCCTCTTTGGTGTTCATAGTGGAGGTGGACGCGTCCGAGGCTGGGATAGGAGCTATGCTCTCTCAGAGCTTGGGTACGCCACTGAAGCTCCGCCCCTGTGCCTTCTTCTCGAAGAAGCTCAGCCTGGCGGAGCGAAACTATGACGGGGGACCGGGAGCTGTTGGCTGTCGGGAGCTAAACACTCCGGGCAGCAAGGAGACTGAACCCTCATCAGGCAAGGTGGGCCATGTTTTGTTTTCACCCTGTCCTACAGACCAGGCTCCCAGAACGTGAAGGCAGACGCACTGTCCCGGCTGTATGACACAGAGGAGCGGACCATGGATCATACTCCCATACTTCTGGCCTCCTGTCTGGTAGCGCCAGTGGAGGGGAAGCTGGACGTGGACATTGAGCAGGCGTTGCGTGTAGAGCCAGCTCCCATCCAGCGTCCCGCTGGGCGTCTGTAGGTCCCATCTGCTGTCCATGACCGGTTGATCTATTGGGCCCACACATCACATCATCATCCTGGTATTGGACGGACAGTGTGCTGTTTGAGCGGGAGGTACTGGTGGCCTACCTTGGCTAAGGACGTGAGGATTTATGTTTCCTCCTGCTCGGCGTGAGCCCAGTGTAAGGCTCCTAGACACCTGCCCAGAGGGAAGCTACACCCCTTACCATGGTCGCACCTTTCGGTGGATTTCCTTACCGATCTCTCCCCCCCTTCACAGGGTAACACTGTGATCCTGGTCGTTGTGCATCGGTTCTCTAAGTCCTGCGGAGGACTTGTTTACGCATGTCTTCCGGCAATACAGGGTGCCTGAGGATATCCTCTTTGGGATATGTGGGACGGTAGCGTCCCACCTCGCCAACAGCCAGTGAAATTGCAGGGCACCAAATTCAAAACAACAGAAATCCCATAATTAAAATTCATCAAACATACAAGTATTTTACACCATTTTAAAGATAAAATACTCTGGGCACCTTATTCATCCAAGCTACTCAATACTGCCCCCAGTCCCAAAGAAGATAGTGTCTGATCGAGGTCCCCAGTTCACGTCGAGGGTCTGGAAGGCGTTCATGGAACATCTGGTTTCACCCCGAGAGTAATGGGCAGGTGGAGAGAGTAAACCAGGATGTGGGCAGGTTTCTGCGGTCTTATTGCCAGGACCGGCCGGAGGAGTGGGCAACGTTCGTTCCCTGGGCCGAGATGGCACAAAACTCGCTCTGCCACTCCTCCACTAACCTCTCCTCCTTCCAGTGCGTACTGGGGTACCAGCCAGTTCTGGCGCCTTGGCATCAGAGTCAGACCGAGGCTCCTGTGGTGGACGACTGGTTCAGGTGCCTGGAGGAGACATGGGAAGCTGCTCGTGTTCACCTTCAGCGGGCCATGCTGCGCCAGAAAGACAGCGCAGACCACCACCACAGTGAGGCCCCGGTGTTCGCAAACCTGCCCCTCCGCCTGCCCTGCCGGAAGCTGGGCCCGCTGTTTGTGGGACCATTTAAAGTCCTGAGGAGAGTGAACGAGGTTTATTACAGGTTACAGCTTCCACCCGATTACTGTATTAACCCCTCGTTCCATGTGTCTCTCCTCAGGCCGGTGGTGGCTGGCCCGCTCCAGGAGTCTGAGGTGCGGGAGGTTCCTCTGCCCCCTCTGGACATCAAGGGGACCCCGGCGTACTCCGTTCGCTCCATACTGGATTTGAGGCGTCGGGCGAGTATCTCGTGGAGTGGGAGGGGTGTGGTCCGGAGGAGAGGTGCTGGGTTCCGGTCGAGGACGTGTTGGACCCTTCAATGCTGCAGGAGTTCCACCATCTCCGTCCGGATCACCCTGCACCTCGCCCCCCAGGTTCGTCCCCGAGGCCGGTGTCGGCGTGCTTCTGGAGCAGCACGTCAAGGGGGGGAGGAACTGTCACGACTTCCGCCGAAGTCGGTTCCTCTCCTTGTTCGCGCGGCACTCGGCGGTCGGCGTCGCCGGTCTTCTAGCCATCATCGATCCACTTTTCATTTTCCTTTTGTCTTGTCTTCCCACACACCTGGTTTCAATTCCCTCATTACATGTTGTGTATTTAACCCTCTGTTCCCCCCATGTCTTTGTGCAGAATTGTTTATTGTGAGTGCATGTGCACGTTTTCTCTGGTGCGTGACAGATTTTGTACCCATTTGTTTGTTTGTTCTGGTTTCCAGTGGTTTTATGATTAAAGCTGCTCCGTTGATTACCCAGTTTTGCTCTCCTGTGCCTGACTTCCCTGCCGCCAGTTACGCACTCCCTTACAGTTTGTTTCTTTGCGTTGTTTGTAACTTATTTTTTTACTTATTTTGTTTGCTGCTACTGTCTCTTATGACCGAAAATAACTTCTGGACATCAGAACTGTGATTACTCATCACGTGACTGACATATTGCTTTGCCGGGAACAGGCCCAGATCCCTATCATTTGCGTGAAGAGGAGGTGGAGAAAAAGGGGCCAGAGGGAATTCGGAAGTTTCTGAAAGCAGCTCTCCCGAGAGGATCCGAAGCCACCCGAGCCTATGACGAATGAGTTGGATACCCCTGAGCTTTTGCAATTGGGAAGAGCTAGGTTATCAGTCAGGGAACGCTCACGAAGGATGAATAATAACTGTTGTCTGTACTGTGGAGGGGCATGACATTTTATAGCTACTGTACCTGCCCTATTAGGAAACCCTTGTCTCTAGTGAGTACCAATACTATGGTGAGTCAGACTGGGAGTTCCCTAATTCCCATCACCCGCACGCCCCTTTTTGCTCTTGTGCTGTGGGGAGACCAATCTAAGTCTCTCCGAGTGCTCATTGAATCTGGGGCTGATGCCACGATAGCTTCGTAGTTTGGTATTCCCACTCAGCCTCTCTCTGTGCCCATGTATGCTAGGGCACTGGACGGCCACTCTATAGGGGAAATCACCCATAGAACTTATCCTGTTCAATTACGGGTTTCTGGTAACCATAGTGAGACAATACAGTTCCTCTTCATTGCATCTCCCCATGTTCCGGTTGTTTTTAAATTTTCCTGGCTTTTCCTGGAGCCCATTTTGCCATTCCCACTGCCTTCAAGCAGCACAACCTTCCTCAATTTGTCTTCCTTAGGATGTTAGCAAGACTGTGGATGTCTCTGCTATCCCCACAGAATACCATGACCTCCTGGAAGTGTTCAGTAAGGCATATGCTACTTCCCTTCGCCAGCACCGTCCTTATGATTGTGCCATTGATCTTCTCCCAGGCACTACACCACCTCGGGGTCGATTGTATTCTCTGTCTGGACCAGAGACCAAAGCTATGGAGGAGTACATAGAGGAGTCTCTGGCCACTGGGGCCATCCGTCTGTCTGCATCTCCTGTCGGCGTAGGGTTTTTCTTTGTGGAGAAGAAGGACAAGACGCTGCATCCGTGCATTGACTACCGGGGACTTAATGACATTACTGTCAAGATTTGTTACCCCCCACCGCTCCTCTCCTCAGCATTTGAACCTCTCCAGAGGGCCACCATATTTTACAAGTTGGACCTTCAAAATGCCTACCACCTGGTTCGGATACGCAAGGGGGATGAGTGGAAGACAGCCTTCAACACAGCCAGTGGACATTATGAGTACCAGGTCAAGCCATCTGGACTCACCCCACTGTTTTCCAGGCTTTGGTCAATGATGTGTTTCGGGACATGCTAAACCGGTTCGTGCTCGTGTACCTTGACGACATCCTGTTTTTTTCGCGATCTGCTCAATAACATGTTCTTCATGTCAGACAGGTCCTTCAGCGCCTCCTGGAGGACCAACTGTTCGTGAAAGCCGAGAAGTGTGAGTTCCACCGTTCTACTATCACCTTTCTGGGATATGTCATTGCTGAGGGCAATGTTCAGATGGATCTTGGAAAGGTGAAAGCAGTGCAGTTGCCACGGTTTCTTGGGTTTGCAAACTTCTACTGCCGTTTCAAACTTCTACCGCCGTTTCATTTGGGACTACAGCACCCTGGTGACCCCCCTCTCGGCACTCACCTCTCCCAAGGTACCGTTCAAATAGTCTCCAGCTGTCTACAAAGCCTTTGTGTACCCGAAGCATCGGTTCACAACCGCACCCATCCTCATCTATCCGGACCGCTCACGTCAATTTGTGGTGGAAGTGGATGCTTCGGATGTTGGAATGGGGGCCATCTTGTCACAGCGATCTGCCCAGGACCAGAAGCTTCATCCCTGTGCCTTCCTGTCCCATTGTCTCAATCCTGCTGAAAGGAACTTCGATGTTGGCAACCGAGAACTCCTGGTGGTGAAGATTGCATTGGAAAAGTGGAAGCACTGGCTGTTAAGAGCAGAACAGCCGTTCCTGGTCTGGACCGACCATAAAAACCTGGAATATCTCCGTACCGCCAAGTACCTCAACTCCAGGCAGGCCCGGTGGGCCCTCCTGTTCACCAGATTCAACTTCACCATCTCCTACTGCCCAGGGTCTAAGAATGTGAAGCCTGACGCCCTCTTCCGCATGTACAGTCCTTCTGCCACACTCTCGATCTCTGAAACCATTCTCCCTACCTCATGCCTTGCTGCCACTGTGGATTGAGGTATTGAGAACCTAGTCCGCGAGGCACAACGCTCCCAGCCTGGACCTGAAGGGGGCCCGGCTAACCGGCTGTTTGACCCTAATCCAGTCCTGTCCCACGTTCTGGAATGGGCTCATTCCTCCAGGCTGACCTGTCATCCAGGGTCCCATCATACACTAGCCTTCCTCCGACAATGCTTCTGGTGGCCCACAATGGTTCCTGAAGTCTCTGCCTTTGTCGTGGTCTCCGATCGGGGTCATCAATTCTGCACCCTTATTGGGTTGTCGGCCAGCCTGTCATCCAGACTCCATCCCCAAACTAATGATCAGTCGGAGCGAGCCAACCAAGACCTGGAGACCACCTTAAGGTGCCTGGTCTCAACCAACCCCACTATCTGGAGCCGTCAACTGGTCTGGGTGGAGTATGCCCGGAACACTCTTCCCAGTTCTGCCACGGGACTCTCCCCTTTCGAGTGCTCCATGCGGGATCAGCCTCCACCTAGATGTTAGTCCTCTGCTGTCGACGTACCTGAAGAAGATCCAGGGCGGCTATTCTCAAGACCAATTCCAGGTGTCGTCGACAAGCGGACCGTCACCGGACTCCAGCTCCCCGCTGGCGCATTGGGAAGTGGGTATGGCTTTCCATTCAGAATCTGCCCCTTCGGATAGAATCCCCCAAACTGTCTCCCCGGTTCATTGGTCCTTTTCCCATCTCCAGAGTTCTGAGTTCCACTGTTGTCCATGTTGTGTTACCCCGTACGCTCCATATTCACCCTACCTTCCATGTGTCTAGGATTAAACCTGTGTCTCACTGTCCTTTGTCTTCTGTCTCCAGGCCCATCCATCCCCCCTCGGTTATTGTTGGCCAGCCAGCGTATATGTGAGACGCTTCCTGAAGGTCTGACCACTGGGCAGGGGTTTCCAGTGCCTGGTTGACTGGGAGGGTTATAGCCCGGAGGAGAGGTGCTGGGTTCCTGCTAAAGACATCTCGGACCCGGCCCTCATCGTTGATTTCCACCGCCGACACCCCGGTCAGTGTCCCTAGGGAGGGATACTGTCAAGGCCTGATCTGTTTCACCTGTTCCTGTGTTTGTCTCCACCCACTCCAGGTGTCACTTATTTTCCCCAGTGTATTTATCCCTGTGTTTCCCGTCTCTCTGTGCCAGTGTGTATGTTTAGTCAAGTCAACCAGCATGTTTTTCCCGTACTCCTTTTGCTATTCTCCTTGTTCTATTCCTCCCAGTTTTGACCCTTGCCTCTTTCTGGACTGTACCTGCCTAACTGACCATTCTGCCTGCCTTGACCACGAGCCTGTGTGCCAATCTGTACCTCCTAGACTCTGTTCTGGTTTTGACCTTTTTGCCTGTGCACGCCATTCTCTTGCCTACCCCTTTTGGATTATTAAACATTGTAAAACTCCAACCATCTGCCTCCTGTGTCTGCATCTGGGTCTCGCCTTGTGCCTTGATATAGTGCCTTCAAAGCTCAACAATAAGTAAAGGTCCCTGGGACTAAACACCTCCCTCTGCAACTGGATCCTGGACTTCCTGACGGGCTGCTCCCAGGTGGTGAAGGTAGACCACGCTGATCCTCAGCACAGAGACCCCTCAGGGGTACGTGCTCAGTCCCCTCCTGTAATCCCTGTTCACTCATGACTGCACGGCCAGGCACGTCTCCAACACCACCATTAAGTTTGCAGATGACAAAACAATGGTAGGCCTAATCACCAACAACGATGAGACAGCCTTTAGGGAGGAGGTCAGAGACCTTGCCGTGTGGTGCCAGGACAACAACCTCTCCCTCAACGTGATCAAGACAAAGGAGATGAGTGTGGACTACAGGAAAAATAGGACCGAGCACGCCCCCATTCTCATCGACGGGCTGTAGTGGAGCAGGTTGAGAGCTTCAAGTTCATTGATGTCCACATCACCAACAAACTAACACGGCCCAAACACACCAAGACAGTCATGAAGAGGGCACGACAAAACCTATTCCCCCTCAGGAGACTGAAAAGATTTGGCATGGGTCCTCAGATCCTCAAAAAGTTCTACAGCTGCAACATTAAGAGCATTCTGACTGGTTGCATCACTGCTTGGTATGGCAACTGCTCGGCCTCCGACTGTAAGGCACTACAGAGGGTAATGCGTACAGCCCAGTACATTACTGGGGCAAAGCTTCCTGCAATCCAGGACCTCTATACCAGGCTGTGTCAGAGGAAGGCACTAAAAATTGTCAAAGACTCCAGCAAACCCTAGTCATAGACTAGGCAAGCAGTGCCGTAGCATAAAGTCTAGGTACAAGACGTTTCTAAACAGCTTCTACCCCCAAGCCATAAGACTCCTGAACATCTAATCAAATGGCTACCCAGACTATTTGCATTGCCCCCCCTCTTTTACACCGCTGCTACTCCCTGTTGTTATCATCTATGTATAGTCACTCTATCTACATGTACATATTACCTCAATTACCACAATAACCGGTTCCCCCTCACATTGACTCTGCACCGTACCCACCTGTATATAGTCTTGCTATTGTTATTTTGCTGCTGCTCTTTAATTACTTGCTACCTACAACAACATCCGGTGAAATTGCAGTGTGCGAAATTCTAAATACAAAAATCTTAATATTAAATATTCATGAAAACACAAGTGTCATACATCATTTAAATGCTTAACTTCTTGTTAATCCAACCATGTTGTCAGATTTCAAAAAGGCTTTACGACAAAACCATATCATGCGATTATCTGAGGACAGCGCCCCACATGAAAATACTTTTTCAACCAGCACGCACAGGTGTCACAAAATCACAAATAGTGATTAAATAAATCACTTACCATTGAAGATCTTTCTATGCAATCCCAAGGGTCCCAGATACACAATGAATGGTAGTTTTATTCGATAAAGTCCTTCTTTATATCCAAAAAAGTCAGTTCAGTTGTTGCCAAATATCTCAGTAATCCACTCGTTCAACATGCATACAAACTAATCCAAAAAGTTAGCGGTAAAGTTTGTCCAAACATGTTTCTAATTAATTCTCAGGTACTCTAATATCTAAATAAACAATAATATTTTAGACGGAGAATAGTATGTTCAATAGGGATGATAAATAACGAAGAGCGCGCAGCTCATTCACGCGCCAACAAGACTACGTTTCTAATGAGAGACACCTTGTAGTTTTTCCAACTACTTGCTCATTTTTCAAAAAACAAGCCTGAAACCCTTTCTAAAGACGGTTGACATCTAGTGGAAGCCATAGGAACTGCAATCCGGGTCCTATCTATTTGTATTTCCCATAGGCTAGCACTGAAATGGCCTGTGACCTAAAACAAACCCAGTCTGGATGGATCTTCCTCGGGTTTTCACCTGCCATATCAGTTATGTTGTACTCACAGACATTATTTTAACAGTTTTGAAACTTCAGAGTGTTTCCCATCCAATGCTATCAATTACATGCATATCCTAGCTTCTGGGCCTGAGTAACTGGTAGTTTACTTTGGGCACGTCAGTCATCTGAAAAGAAGGACTCGTAAGTAAGCATTTCACTGTAAGGTGAATGAATACCTGTTGTATTCGGCACATGTGACTAATAACAATTTATTTTACTTGAGTAAAAGTAAAGATGCCTTAATAGAAGTCATCCAGTAAAATACTACTTGAGTAAAAGTCTAAAAGTATTTGGTTTTAAATATACTTAAGTATTAACATGAAATGGAATTGCAAAAATATACTTAAGTATCAAAAGTAAAAGTATAAATCATTTCAAATTCCTTATATTAAGCAAACCGGATGGCACCATATTCTTGTTTTTTATTTTTTCACGGATAGCCAGGGGCACACACAATTTACAAATGAAGAATGTGTTTTTAGTGAGTCCGACAGATCAGAGGCAGTAGGGAAGACCATGGATTTTCTCTTGATAAGTGTGTGAATTGGACCATTTTCTTGCCGATATAACATTTTCTTTATGAATGTAGTGAAGTAAAGATAAAAGTTGTCAAGAATATAAATACTTTAAAGTACTAGTTAAGTACTTTACACCACTGCTTGTTTAGCACATTTTTACACCTGAACTTATTTAGGCAAAGGGTTTGAATACTTATTGAATACTTATTTGAATACTTACTGACTCGATACATATTGGGTATTGTGTGTAGGCAAGTGACAAAAATATTTCAATTTAATACATTTTAAATCCAGGCTGTAACACACCAACATGTGAAAGAAATCAAGGGGTGTGAATACTTTCTGAAGGCACTGTACATCATGCCGATAATATAACTAGGAGATTAAATGTATGCAAAACAAATTAATACGAATGCCTCGCATTGCAGTGACATTCAAGTAAACAACCTCCATTCTCTATATGTCATGTCCCATCAATATTTACACCATATATCAGGATGACGCAATGTCCTGTATGAGACTGAGTGAAATTAATATTAGTGCATTGTGGTGTCTATGTTTGCACAGTGCTTTGCTGTATGTTATCAGAGGAAGCAGCTCATAGGTTTAGCGTGTTTAAGCTGTAACAGCAAGAGATGACTGAAGATGGGGAGAAACACGTCAGATTTATAAAATCACCACGGGGGATGAGATACCGTGTATTTATGTGACTGCAATATCAAAACCCCTCACACACCATAGAATGTACCATAGACACAGTACACACAGTGCATACAAAAGGTATACAGTACACTGAACATACAGTGCCTTGAGAAAGTATTCAGACCCCTTGACTTGTTCCACATTTTGTTACGTTAGACTTATTTCAAAATGTATTAAATTAACATTTCCTCATCAATCAACACACAGTACCGCCATAATGACAAAGCGAAAACAGGTTTAGATATTTAAATAACAAACAGAAATACCTTATTTACATAACTATTAAGACCCTTTGCTATGAGACTCAAAATTGAGCTCAGGTGCATCCTGTTTCCATATATCATTCTTGAGAGGTTTCTACAACTTGACTGGAGTCCACCTGTGGTAAATTCAATTGATTGGACATGATTTGGAAAGGCACACACCTGTCTACAATTGACAGTGCATGTCAGAGCAAAAACCAAGCCATGAGGTCGAAGAAATTGTCCGTAGCGCTCCGAGACAGATATGTGTCGAGGCACAAATCTGAGGAAGGGTACCAAAACATTTCTGCAGCATTGACAGTCCCCAAGAAGACAGTGGCCTCCATCATTCTTAAATTAAAAACGTTTGCAACCACCAAGACTCTTCCTAGAGCTGGCCAACATGAGCAATCGTGGGAGAAAGGTCTTGGTTAGGGAAGTGAGCGAGCCCCAGTGTTCCTCTGTGGAAATGGAAGAACTTTCCAGAAGGACCACAATCTCTACAGCACTCCATCAATCAGACCTTAATGTTAGATCGGCCAGACGGAAGCCATTCTTCACTCTACGGTGAAGCATGGTGGTGGCATAAGGCTGTAACGTAACAAAATGTGGAAAAAGTCAAGGGGTCGGAATACTTTCCGAATGCACTGTACACACACACACACACACACATAGGAAATGCAGAAAATTGAATTGATCAAAGCCACAATCTGCAATATTGAAGCTGATTTACCCTTTAAAAAATACAAAATAAATGTGTCACGTTCGTCATAATGATGAGACCAAGGCGCAGCATGAGATGAATACATTCTACTTTTATTAAAACGAAGAACACTTAAACAAACTAACAATATAACAAAACAAATGCGAGGCTATACACACGAGTGCTGACATACAACTACACATAGACAATAACCCACAAAACCAAAATGGAAAAATGGCAACCTAAATAGGATCCCCAATCAGAGACAACGATAAACAGCTGCCTCTGATTGGGAACCAATTCAGGCCACCATAGACCTTCATTAACCTAGACAAACCAAAACCCCATAGATGTTCAAAAAACCCTAGACAAGACAAAACACACATATACCACCCTCATCACACCCTGTCTTAACCAAAATTATAAAGAAAACTAAGATAACTAAAGTCAGGGAGTGACAATAGGTTGACAACAGTACACACATACAGAACATACAGTCAATAGGCATGCTGTACATTACAAATGCAATGAACGACACATACAACAATACATAAATGATGTATGTAGCTTTCTGCCTTTGTAACATGAATTGTGGTGAATGTTGAAGTCGGGGCTCATTACACCCAGGGCAATACAGTGTGAAACATATTCAGCCTGCTGTGTCTGTTGTCTAAAGCAGCTGAAGGCCAGGGAAGCGCAGATCAAAGCTGGGGTAGAGATGGAATCATGGGTAGTGGTGGCAGCGCAGTGTGTAGACTGACACAGTGAGAGAGGCACAGGACTGCAGCCTGATAACCTGCCGACTGGGAACACTGGCCTGGGAATACTGGCTATCCCACAATGCCCCAGTATGCTACACACATACACACGCACATGCACACTCCCACACAAACATATAGGGAGATAAACACACATGCAAATGTACGCCTGCACACACACACACACACACACAGCACATCCCATGCCATCCCTACCACATCAAAAACCCTCCTCAAATGTCAGACCTCCACATCAAACAGACTAGGCTACATTACCAAATGTCTAGCCTGTCAGATGACTAGACGTGATATATACATTCCCTCTTCACTTGACAGTCTCATCTTGTCCACATAAACTTTTGTACAGTCCTACAAGGTCTTGTGATCTTTTTAGTGCATGATTTAGCTACAGTTTTGGTACTTAGGCACAGCTTTTACAGATATTATTGATTGAAGTGGACGGCTGCTTCAGTGAAGGAGATATCACCAAGCGTGTTTTATCACCGAAGGTATTCGGGCTGTCAGTGGCTGCTTTCATAACCAACAAAAACCCCCACATACTGTACACACACACACACACACACACACACACACACACACACACACACACACACACACACACACACACACACACACACACACACACACACACACACACACACACACACACACACACACACACACACACACACACACACACACACACACACACACCTCCTTCAGTGATGGTTAGAAAATAGATTGAGCTCAACAAGCCCTGGCGGAGAATCGTTGTAGGCGAGTGAGCTCGGCTTAATTTGTTTCCCTCTCACTGCGTTGCATAGTGTTTATATAAAAATGTTGCTCCATCTGCTCCTTGGAGTGGAAAATTGTGTCCCTTCTCCAACATAAACAGAGATGGTATAGTTTTATCGCACCGATGAGTCTGGGAAAATTTCCACGCATACAGTGTCTTCAGAAAAATAATCACTTCCCTTGACATTTTTCATATTTTGTCGTGTTACAGCCTGAATTTAAAATGGATTAAATTGAGATTTTGTGTCACTACCTTACACACAATACTCGATAATGACAAAGTGGAATTATGTTTTTCGTAAGTTTTACAAATGAATTATAAATTATAAGCTGAAATTTCTTGAGTTAATAAGACAACCCCTTTGTTATGGCAATATTTTTTGTTTCTTAACAAGCCATATAATAAGTTGCATAGACTCACTCTGTGCAACAATAGTGTTTAAATTATTTTTGAATGACTACCTCATCTCTGTACCCAACATATACAACTATTTGTAAGGTGTCATGGTTCCACCTGTCACCAGAGGGTGGCAGAGACCACCCTAGAGACATTAACAACACTCGGTGTGTCCTAGGTGTGTCTTATTTAGTCGTTATGATTTCCCTGTTAAAAGAGGTGTGTTTTCTGTTGCCCTTTGCAGAAGCTTGAATTGTTTACCATGTGCGTTTGTTTCCTGAGTGAGTTAACGAGACGTAGTGTTTGTTGGTTTTCAAGTGTACTGTGATCCTGCGGCTACCGTTTCTCAGTAAAGAATTATGTTTATCCTTAATAACTGATTCCTCATCTAGTCTCTTCTCTGCACCTGGGTCCAACCTCACCATGTCACAGCAAGCCTCTGCCTCAACATGGACCCAGAAGAGATCACCCAGATCCAGAATGCTATAACCCATCAAGGAGCACTACTGGCCGGCAGCAAGAACAACTCTCCCAAATATCAGAGACCCTATGGGCACTTACCGATTCCCTCCAAAAATGGCCCAACCCAGGAGAAGCCAATGCCCAAGTCTCATCGCCCAGAGCTACAGGCGTCGCTATAGTTCCTCCAGGGAACCTGCACCAGGAACCCAAGATCACAGTCCCCGAGCTCAGTGCTCTCTGGTGTTTGAGCCACAGTCCTCCTCATCCCACACTGTTTGGGCCATGATTTCCCTTATCGTCTCTCTACTCTCAGGCAAGACCCTGGCGTGGGCCATGGCGGTGTGGGAACAGCAGCCACCATCCTGCAGCTTCATATTAGCCTTCACTGCCGAGCTGCGATGAGTCTTCAACCACCCAGTTGGCGGACGAGAAACGGCAAGCCAGCTGTTCAACCTCTGCTAAGGGGCAACACCAGGGGCTGACTTCACCACTGAGTTCTACATCTTAGCTGCCGAGAGTGGGTGGAATACTGAGGCACTAGTCACCGCTTTCCACCAGGGTCTGTCTAACTCCATCAAGGATGAATTGGCCACTTGGGAATTTGGAGAGGACCTCGAGTCCCTGATAACGCTGGCCATCAGGATGGACATCCGAGAATGTGTGAGACATGGCCTTTTTGACACCGTCCCGGTTTCCGGAGCACCCCAAGCCCAGCATTGAGGAGCCCAAGCTGCTGAGCCCACAGGAACGTGAGAGGTGCATGTGCGACGGCTGCTGCCTCTACTTCGGAGGTCTCAGCCATCTCCGTTTTACATGCCCATAGTTGACGGAAATCGCCAGGGCTCGCCAGGACAAGGGGAGACCTTGACGAGCTGTGCAGTTACACCCCAGCTCCCCGGTCACTGTCTGACACTACCCGCAACCCTCCATTGGGACAACCGTCAGCACCACATTCAAGCCTTCGTTGACTCCGGGGCCGCGGACAATTTCATTGACCAATACTTCACCAGAGAATTACAAATCCCCTTGGGGAAATGTCCAATCCCTCTGCAGATTCAAGCCCTCGATGGACACCCCATTTACTCCATCCAGGTGGAATATCAGACCAAGCCAATTCTACTGCAGAACCAGCCACACTGTTTCGTATGTTTTGGGACTGTTACAATCAGTCTGGTAATGACTAATTAATATTAATGACTATATTAATATTTAAATGTTTCGCTTATATATATCTCAGCAAAAAATAAGCGCCCTCTCACTGTCAGTTGTGTTAAATTTCAGCAAACTTAACGTGTAAATATTTGTATGAACATAACAAGATTCAACAACTGAGACATATATTGAACAAGTTCCACAGACATGTAACTAACAGAAATTGAATAATGTGTCCCTGAACAAAGATGGGTCAAAAGTAACAGTCAGTATCGGGTGTGGCCACCAGCGCATTAAGTACTGCAGTGCATCTCCTCCTCATGGACTGCACCAAATTTGCCAGTTCTTGCTGTGAGATGTTACCCCACTCCTCGACCAAGGCACCTGCAAGTTCCCGGACATTTCTGGGGGGAATGGCCCTAGCCCTCACTCTCCGATCCAAGAGATACCAGACATGCTCAATGGGAATAAGATCCGGGCTCTTCGCTGGCCATGGCAGAGCACTGACATTCCTGTCTTGCAGGAAATCACACACAGAACAAGTTGTATGGCTGGTGGCATTGTCATGCTGGAGGGTCATGTCAGGATGAGCCTGCAGGAAGGGTATCACATGAGGGAGGAGGATGTCTTCCCTGTAACGCACAGCATTGAGATTGCCTGCAATGAACAACCTCAGTCCGATGATGCTGTGACACACCGCCCCAGACCATGATGGACCCTCCACCTCCAAATCGATCCCGCTCCAGAGTTCAGGGCTCGGTGTAACGCTCATTCCTTTGACGATAAACGCGAATCCAGCCATCACCCCTGGTGAGACAAAACCGTGACTCGTCAGTGAAAAGCACTTTTTGCCAGTGCTGTCTGGTCCAGCGACGGTGGGTTTGTGCCCATAGGTGACGTTGTTGCCGGTGATGTTGGGTGAGGACCTGCCTTACAACAGGCCTACAAGCCCTCAGTCCAGACTCTCTCAGATTATTGCGGACAGTTTGAGCACTGTTGGAGGGATTGTGCATTCCTGTTGTAACTTGGGCAGTTGTTGTTGCCATCCTGTACCTGTCCCGCAGGTGTGATGTTCGGATGTACCGATCCTGTGCAGGTGTTGTTACACGTGGTCTGCCACTGCGAGGATGATCAGCTGTCCGTCCTGTCTCCCTGTAGTGCTGTGTTAGGCGTCTCACATTATGGACATTGCAATTTATTGCCCTGGCCACATCTGCAGTCCTCATGACTCCTTGCAGCATGCCTAAGGCATGTTCACACAGATGAGCAGGGTCCCTGGGCATCTTTCTTTTGGTGTTTTTCAGTGTCCTAAGTTTTCAGAACTGCAACCTTAATTGCCTACCGTCTGTAAGCTTTTAGTGTCTTAATGACCGTTCCACAGGTGCATGTTCACTAATTGTTTATGGTTCATTGAACAAGCATGGGAAGCAGTGTTTAAACTCTTTACAATGAAGATCTGTGAAGTTATTTTGATTTTTTATGAATCATCTTTGAAAGACAGGGTCCTGAAAAGGGGACATTTCTTTTTTTGCTGTGTGTATACGTACGTATGACACTGTTATAGATCCGTCTCCCCTTACAGACCTTTTTGGACTACTGCTCATAGGTACCCCCGCCTGTCAAGAATTCAGTCATACACTGTTACTTAAACAACTCTTTTAGCTGGACGGCTAATACTCCAGAACTACAAGATGGCAGTTCCCCCATTTTATAAATATTGGGTGGGAGATGTGCTCTCTGAAATAACTTTTTTTTTTGTTATTCAATACACGTGGGAACTCCAAACTGTTCTATGATGCTTGTGCTCTGATGTCCTTCTTATTAAAACCAAAATAAGTCTGTATTTGACACCCCTCTGACTCACGGGTTGGAGGAGCATTTTTTGGGGAGGGACATTGAGGTTGCTGTGCCTATTGATTCTTATGGAATGTGACTGGCGGATGCTTTATTCCTTTTGTCCTGTCAGAGACTAGCAATGAGCTTGATTTTCCCTGTTTTTCTTTATTTTGTTCACTCTTGCAACTTTAATTTTGCTCCAGTGGACGGTCAGTCTGTGGCCATGACTGCCTGTGAGTGGTTGTATTTCTCCACCCCTGTCCCTCGTCTGTTTACAGAAACAATGGCGAGGGGACCACACTGTCCCTGTATTAACTACAGATTGCCCTTTAACCTTTGTACCCTTCAGCCCAGGGTGTTTACCTTGTCTAAAGTACGGTATCTTTACAGCTATTCTTTATTTGACTTTTTTCTAGTTGAGTATATTGTTTATTGTGGTGTTTTATGTGTGTAAAACTGAATAAACAGAGTTTTCAAAAATAAAATAACATAAATGGCTGTCTAGCAATCAACAACCAATTTGACAGAGTTTGAAGAATCAAAAAAAATGTTGTACAATCCAGGTGTGAAAAGCTCTTAGACTTGCCCAGAAAGACTCACAGCTGTATTCGCTGCCAAAAGTGATTCTAACATGTAATGACTCAGGGGGTTGAATACTTATAGTTGAAGTCAGAAGTTAGGTTGGAGTCATTAAAACTAGTTTTTCAACCACTCCACAAATGTCTTGTTAACAAACTATAGTTCTGGCAAGTTGGACAGGACATTTACCTTGTGCATGACACAAGTCATTTTTCCAACAAATGTTTACAGACAGATTATTTCACTTATAATTCACTGTATCACAATAACAGTGTGTCATAAATGTACATACACTAAGTTGACTGTGCCTTTAAACAGCTTGGAAAATTCCAGAAAATTATGTCATGGCTTTAGAAGCTTCAGATAGGCTAATTGACATAATTTGAGTCAATTGGAGGTGTACCTGTGGATGTATTTCAAGGCCTACCTTCAAACTCAGTGCCTCTTTGCTTGACATCATGGGGGAAAAAAAATAAAAAATGTAGACCTCCACAAGTCTGGTTCATCCTTCGGAAGAATTTCCAAACACCTGTACAAACAATAGTGTGCAAGTATAAACACCATGGGACCACGCAGCCGTCATGACTCTCTGAGGTCATTAAAGAGCCCATGGCACTTATCGTAACAGTAGGGGTGTTAACCCTGGTGTCCTGGCTAAATTCCCAATCTGGCCCTCAAACCATCACAGTCACCTACTAATCCCCAGTTTACAATTGGCTCATTAATCCCCCTCCTCTCCCCTGTAACTATTCCCCAGGTCGTTGCTGTAAATGAGAAAGTGTTCTCAGTCAACTCACCTCGTAAAATAAATAATAAATAAAATACCGCTCAGGAAGGAGACGCGTTCTGTCTGCTAGAGATGAACGTACTTTGGTGCAAAAAATGCAAATCAATCCCAGAACAACAGCAAAGGACCTTGTGAAGATGCTGGAGGAAACAGGTACAAAATTATCTATATCCACAGTAAAACGAGTCCTATATCGACATAACCTGAAAGGCCGCTCAGAAAGGAAGAAGCCACTGCTCCAAAACCTTCATAAAAAAGCCAGACTACATTTTGCAACTGCACATGGGGACAAAGATCGTACTTTTTGGAGAAATGTCCTCTGGTCTGATGAAACGAAAATAGAATTGTTTGGCCATAATGACCATCGTTATGTTTGGAGGAAAAAGGGGGAGGCTTGCAAGACGAAGAACACCATCCCAACCATGAAGCACACGGGTGGCAGCATCATGTTGTTGGGGTGCATTGTTGCAGGATGGACTGGTGCACTTCACAAAATAATTGACATCATGAGAAAAGGAAAATATGTGGATATATTGAAGCAACATCTCAAGACATCAGTTAACGCTTGGTCGCAAATGGGTCTTCCAAATGGACAATGACCCCAAGCATACTTCCAAAGATGTGGCAAAATGGCTTAAGGACAACATAGTCAAGGTATTGGAGTGGCAATCACAAAGCCCTAACTTCAATCCCATAGAAAATGTGTGGGCAGAACTGAAAAAGCATGTGCGAGCAAGGAGGAAGGGGCCAATATTCACCCAATTTATTGTGGGAAGCTTGTGGAAGGCTACCTGAAACGTTTGACCCAAGTTAAACAATTTAAAGGCAATGCTACCAAATACTAATTGAGTGTATGTAAACGTCTGACCCACTGGGAATGTGATGAAAGAAATAAAAGCTGAAATAAATCATTCTCTCTACTATTATTCTGACATTTCACATTCTTAAAATAAAGTGGTGATCCTAACTGACCTAAGACAGGGAATTTTTTACTAGGATTAAACGTCAGGAATTGTGAAAAACTGAGTTTAAATGTATTTGGCTAAGGTGTATGTAAATCTAATCAATATACTGTATATTAGTGTATTATTTGTACAACATTTTATGTTAGTAATTTTTTGTCAACGATCTACACAAAACATATATCTCAACCCTACTTTGTAACACAACAAAGTGGAAAAAGTCAAAGGGTTTGAACACTTTCTGAAACCACGGTACACCTCTCTCTCTCTCTCATCCTCTCTCTCTCACTCATAGGATACAACCCTCTACCATAGACCAGACCATATAGAGGGCCTGTTAGTGATACAGCTCAACTTATCTTTTTCCCTCAAACTGTCATTCCAGTGCCATAACCTTTTATGAGCCCTTTGGGCTTAATGTCTTACATCACAGCTCTATTTTTACCCTGGCACTGTCTTCCTCATCACTGTGCTGTGGAGTAATTCCACTGTTCCCACTAAGAAAATATCATGCAGAAGATTTAATGGTGTTTGGAATATGTTTATATTCCAGATTATGTATGCATGAAGGTAGATAAGGCAGTTGGCAGTACCTCGAGGGCTTTTCTATGTTATACATTTTATTTATAGAAGTTACAACCATTATAACCAAGGTCAGTCAGCAGATATTGGCACTGCTTTACAATTTCGCATCTGACATCACCCCACGTTGCCTCTACAATGTTGTTTGTTATGGTTGTTATGAGGTCCGTAATGTGAACTTCAAAACCTATCTCCCTCACAGCCTCCGGTTGTTCAATGCCTGGCCAGTATAATGTTGTTTGCAAGGTTGTGTTGTGTCATATCTCTAGTCTCCAGTCTTTTCTATACTTTTTAAAATCTAAATGTTGGTCACATCATGGATTAGTAAAGTGCATCGTGGGAGTTTTACCTCTGAGAGGTGTAGGAAGGTGAAGGGCTTAAAATCATAAAGAAATCTGGAATCCTAAAAAGAAAGTGTGAACACTCAATTATAGATGAAGTGGTGGTGGGGGTTGACATGTTTGGATGACAGAAGAAACTGGTGGATTTCCAGTTTTACCATAAAAACATCCGTAAACCTTATTCATCAGTTTAGTCATTCAGCAGACACTGTTATCCAGAGTGACTTACAGGAGCAATAAAGGTTAAGTGCCTTGCTCAAGGGCACATCGACATATTTTTCATGTAGTCTGCTCAGGGATTCAAACTAGCTACTTTTTGTTTGCTGGCCCAAAGCTCTTAACCATTAGGCTACCTGCCGCCACCACAGCCAAATTATCACCTTGCAATAGCAATAATTAGCAATAATGTTTCCAATTGGTGTTTCAGTTAATAGTAAAAGCCTAGTCTCTGGAATCCTTACTCCTCTCCTCTACTGTCGCTACATTATTGATGTGTGATAAACATTGAGAGGGGTCATAGAGGGGTCATTGGGCTGCCGTTTTTTGCATTTGTTTTAAATAAGTCTGGTAGTCAAACAGAGTGTGAACACACACACACACACACACACTCACACGCACACGCACACTCACTCACTCACTCACTCATTCACTCACTCACTCACTCACTCACTCACTCACTCACTCACTCACTCACTCACTCACTCACTGACTCACTCACTCACACGCTCACACTCACACTCACAGACACACACAGCTGCAGTAGCAGGAAGAGGGACTCCCTGTAACGTTGTGTTAGTGTCAGGAGCAGCAGACAATGAGAACGGGAAGACAAAAAGCATCCAGGAAAGCCCTGCGGACACTGTGCCAGCCCTCCCGTGTGGGTCACAGGTGGCTGGTTGCACCTTAATTGGGGAAGACAGGCTCATAGTAATGGAATAGAATGGTATCAAACATGGGTTCCATGCGGTTAATACCATTCCGTTCACTCAATTCCAGCCATTATTATGAGCCGTCCTCCCTTCAGCAGCCTCCTGTGATGTGTGTGTGTCCTCCAGACCAAACCAGCCAGGTAGGAAGCAGACAAAGCCCTCACAGACTGGAAGTGTTATCCCTCAACAGAACAACAACAGGTCACCTCATAACAAGTTACATACAGATGCTCAACCAACAACAGGTTACCTCATAACAAGTACCATACAGGTGCTCAGACAACAACAGGTTACCTCATAACAACAACCATACAGGTGCTCAGACAACAACAAGTTACCTCATAACAACAACCATACAGGTGCTCAGACAACAACAGGTTACCTCATAACAACAACCATACAGGTGCTCAGACAACAACAGGTTACCTCATAACAACAACCATGCAGGTGCTCAGCCAACAACAGGTTACCTCATAACAACAACCATACAGGTGCTCAGACAACAACAGGTTACCTCATAACAACAACCATACAGGTGCTCAGACAACAACAGGTTACCTCATAACAACAACCATACAGGTGCTCAGACAACAACAGGTTACCTCATAACAACAACCATACAGGTGCTCAGACAACAACAGGTTACCTCATAACAACAACCATACAGGTGCTCAGACAACAACAGGTTACCTCATAACAACAACCATACAGGTGCTCAGCTAACAACAGGTTATCTCATAACAAGTACCATGCAGGTGCTCAGACAACCACAGGTTACCTCATAACAACAACCATACAGGTGCTCAGACAACAACAGGTTACCTTATAACAACAACCATACAGATGCTCAGCCAACAACAGTTTACCTCATAACAACAACCATACAGGTGCTCAGACAACAACAGGTTACCTCATAACAACAACCATACAGGTGCTCAAACAACAACAGGTTACCTCATAACAACAACCATACAGGTGCTCAGACAACAACAGGTTACCTTATAACAACAACCATACAGATGCTCAGACAACAACAGGTTACCTCATAACAACAACTATGCAGGTGCTCAGCCAACAACAAGTTACCTCATAACAAGTACCAAACAGCTGCTCAGCCAACAACAGGTTACCTCATAACAACAACCATACAGGTGCTCAGACAACAACAGGTTACCTCATAAAAACAACCATACAGATGCTCAGCCAACAACAGTTTACCTCATAACAACAACCATACAGGTGCTCAGACAACAACAGGTTACCTCATAACAACAACCATACAGGTGCTCAGCCAACAACAAGTTACCTCATAACAAGTACCAAACAGCTGCTCAGCCAACAACAGGTTACCTCATAACAACAACCATACAGGTGCTCAGACAACAACAGGTTACCTCATAACAACAACCATACAGGTGCTCAGACAACAACAGGTTACCTCATAACAACAACCTTACAGGTGCTCAGACAACAACAGGTTACCTCATAACAACAACCATACAGATGCTCAGCCAACAACAGTTTACCTCATAACAACAACCATACAGGTGCTCAGACAACAACAGGTTACCTCATAACAACAACCATACAGGTGCTCAAACAACAACAGGTTACCTCATAACAACAACCATACAGGTGCTCAGACAACAACAGGTTACCTTATAACAACAACCATACAGATGCTCAGCCAACAACAGTTTACCTCATAACAACAACCATACAGGTGCTCAGACAACAACAGGTTACCTCATAACAACAACCATACAGGTGCTCAAACAACAACAGGTTACCTCATAACAACAACCATACAGGTGCTCAGACAACAACAGGTTACCTTATAACAACAACCATACAGATGCTCAGACAACAACAGGTTACCTCATAACAACAACCATGCAGGTGCTCAGCCAACAACAAGTTACCTCATAACAAGTACCAAACAGCTGCTCAGCCAACAACAGGTTACCTCATAACAACAACCATACAGGTGCTCAGACAACAACAGGTTACCTCATAACAACAACCATGCAGATGCTCAGCCAACAACAGTTTACCTCATAACAACAACCATACAGGTGCTCAGACAACAACAGGTTACCTCATAACAACAACCATACAGGTGCTCAGCCAACAACAAGTTACCTCATAACAAGTACCATACAGGTGCTCAGACAACAGCAGGTTACCTCATAACAACAACCATACAGGTGCTCAGACAACAACAGGTTACCTCATAACAACAACCTTACAGGTGCTCAGACAACAACAGGTTACCTCATAACAACAACCATACAGATGCTCAGCCAACCACAGGTTACCTCATAACAAGTACCATACAGGTGCTCAGACAACAACAGGTTACCTCATAACAACAACCATACAGGTGCTCAGACAACAACAGGTTACCTCATAACAACAACCTTACAGGTGCTCAGACAACAACAGGTTACCTCATAACAACAACCATACAGATGCTCAGCCAACAACAGTTTACCTCATAACAACAACCATACAGGTGCTCAGACAACAACAGTTTACCTCATAACAACAACCATACAGGTGCTCAGACAACAACAGGTTACCTCATAACAACAACCATACAGGTGCTCAGCCAACAACAAGTTACCTCATAACAACAACCATACAGATGCTCAGCCAACAACAGTTTACCTCATAACAAGTACCAAACAGCTGCTCAGCCAACAACAAGTTACCTCATAACAACAACCATACAGGTGCTCAGCCAACAACAAGTTACCTCATAACAACAACCATACAGATGCTCAGCCAACAACACAAGTTTTTGTTGTACGTGTTACTGTATGTGCTGCAGTCTTAACATGTCTGCTGAGGCTGGTTCTAACTTATTCAGGTCATGACACAAAACAATCATTCTGGAACCGCCCAGAATGTATCTATTATTCTGTAAGCCAGAACCAATCCCACCATGACAAAACAAAACATTGGAGTAAGTTAATGCATACTGATAGTAGGGTTTAGAGAGAAATTATATTGTCAATCTTCAACAAGCTAAATGCTGAAAGTTTTCCTGTTGTGTCCTGCTCTGTGCTCTAAGCCATCTGCTCCTTGAATAATGGACATGAATTGGACATTATAATGCACATGAATTGGACATTATAATCCACATGAATTGGACATTAAAATCCACATGAATTGGACATTATAATCCACATGAATTGGACATTATAATCCACATGAATTGGACATTATAATCCACATGAATTGGACATTATAATCCACATGAATTGGACATTATAATCCACATGAATTGGACATTATAATCCACATGAATTGGACATTAAAATCCACACGAATTGGACATTATAATCCACACGAATTGGACATTATAATCCACATGAATTGGACATTATAATCCACATGAATTGGACATTATAATCCACATGAATTGGACATTATAATCCACATGAATTGGACATTAAAATCCACATGAATTGGACATTATAATCCACATGAATTGGACATTATAATCCACATGAATTGGACATTATAATCCACATGAATTGGACATTATAATCCACATGAATTGGACATTATAATCCACATGAATTGGACATTATAATGCACATGAATTGGACATCATAATCCACATGAATGTGACATTATAATCCACATGAATTGGACATTATAATCCACATGAATTGGACATTATAATCCACATGAATTGGACATCATAATCCACATGAATTGGACATTATAATCCACATAAATTGGACATTATAATCCACATGAATTGGACATTAAAATCCACATGAATTGGACATTATAATCCACATGAATTGAACATTAAAATCCACATGAATTGGACATTATAATCCACATGAATTGGACATTATAATCCACATAAATTGAGGCTCCCGAGTAGCGCAGCGTTCTAAGGCACCACATCTCGGTGCAAGATGTGTCACTACAGTCCCTGGTTTGAATCCAGGCTGTATCACATCCGTCGGTGATTGATAGTTTCACAGGGGGCGGTGCACAATTGGCCCAGTGTTGTCCATGTTTGGCCAGGGTCGGCCGTCATTGTAAATAAGAATGTGTTGTTAGCTGACTTGCCTGGTTAAATGTAAATGTATAAAACAGGAGGAAGGAAACATCAGTGACTGCAGCCGATATGAGGGGCATGCAGGTAGGACACACACACCAAAATACACAATCTCTCTCTCAAACATACACACACACACACACACACACACACACACACACACACACACACACACACACACACACACACACACACACACACACACACACACACACACACACACACACACACACACACACACACATCAGCCTTCTAAAACCAGACTAGAGCTTACCCAGAACATTTGGTGACGACCTGCGGTGTCTGCCAGCTGCTACAGTACAGTATGTGGACCACGCCACCCTGCTGTGTCTGCACTAGAAGGAGTAGGTAGTAGAATAACTCAGGGGAGTGGCCCAGCTCCCTGGTTCTACCCTACCGGTGCTCTTGATCTGCCCATCTCTCCCCAAGCCGGGGCCCCTCTCTCTCTCTGGGTCAGGAAACCAGGCAGACTGAGGGAGAAAGAAAGGGGAAGTCCTCTCTTCCGATCCGCCAGGTCCTGTTTTTTAACCTCACCTTTCCTACTTTCCTTTCTTGAGGTAGGTCTTTTTTAGATGACAGAGATCTGTGGGGAAGCAACTCCAGTAGAGGACAGGGAGAGAGCACACAGTGGAATTAATTCACACTGTTTGACTACCAGACTTATTTAAATACTGCCCACAGCTATTTCTCTCTCTTTCTTTCTATTGCTCTCTCTCTCTCCGTCTCTCCGTCTCTCTCTCTCTCTCTCTCTCTCACTCTCTCTCTCTCACCATATCTCTCATTCCCTAGCTCTGCTGCTTCTCCTTCTCTCATTCCCTCTCTCCTCCTCTTCCCGCTCTGTCTCCCTTCTTCCCCCATTCCCCAGAGCGAGGGGTGAGTTTGGGGTATACGATGCAGCACAGATTTGTTTGTCTTTGTTTGTGGCCTCTGGTGATGCAGAGAGCGAATAGTGAAGAGGAGAGGTGGAGAGTTCCGCTCTGCATCTCTGTGGAGAAACACATTCCACTCCTTCAGGTGTCATCATAGGCTAGTGAATGAATGAATTAACTTCTATTGATTAACTGTACAAATACCCTGATACCCAGCAGATCATCCACCTCGAAAGGGCACCTTTATCAGGAGCATGTTGTCTTCCCTGAAAGTCACTCATCACTGCCGGCTAGTGTCTACATATCTGTGGCTCAATCCACTAGTGATGGGTCGTTCGCGATGCAGGTGAATTTTGGGAACCGGCTCGCATATCAGAAGAGCCAAATCTATTCATAAAAATAGAAAACAATTAAGAGATGAATAATCTAAAGATTTAAATGAATAGAATGAACTCATTCAAAGAATGAGAGAGAAAAAAAGATATAGGCCTAAATGCTCAAGCGCACACACATTCGTTCTGACTCTGCTCAGACTAACCTGTTGTTCCTGTCAATCAGACACACAGTGTCAACCAATTAACCAAAGATGCTCACTCACAGTCACACACTTAGCAGCTGAGGAGAGAGAGGAAGGACAGCTGTGAAAACAACAGCTGGAAAATGAGTCGGAAGCACAGTAGCATCTGGATGCATTTTAATAATGTAGACAATGTTAGAGCACAATGTAGAATTTGCCCCAGAAAAACTCATATAAAGCCGGTTCTTGAGAAACTTGCAGGCCTGCTAGTGATAGTGGTGGAGCCAGCACCTCCACATGTGGAGATGTATCCACTCAGTCAAGTAGACCTACTCCATGACCCACAGCAACGCAGTCTTCTATGGACCAGTTTATGCCAATGTCTATGTCTGTAGCAAAACAAGGCCAAATTGATATTGCATTGGCTAAAATGATTGCCACCAATTTCTATCCATTTTCGTGGTTTTAGAAATTGTAGCAATTGTCTAAATCCAATGTACACAATTCCAAGCAGGAAAACCCTTTCAAAATCACTTATTCCACAACTGTATGAGAGCACACAGGCCTTGGCAGAGGAACTGTTGAGTGGCCAGAGAATGGCAGGTAGATGGAAAAGTGGTCTGTTGTGTTAGCTACAATGCAAAGCCATGAACATTGTCTCGCCCACACAATCAACCTGATACTTCCACATGAGCACAGTAGGTGCTGAAAGACTAAAGTCTACACAACGCCAGATGGGGATGCCTGAGCTGAGGCCTAAACAAGACTGCACTACCAGGTGGAATTCAACATTTTATATGTTGAAGCGGTTTCTTGAGTCAAATGATGCCATCATCTCTACCCTGGCCATTGTCACAATGCACCTGTTGATGTTCTGACCCAAGAGGAAAGGGAGGTGGTGGAGGAGGTGTGGAGAGTCCTGGAACCATTTGAGCAGGTCACTGTGGAGATCAGTGGAGGGAGGTACAGTAAGCAGTTATTACTACATCCTTATTTAATCCAGTATTTCATATGTCTATGAACAGTAGATGAGAATGTAGTATCAGTAGACAAAACATGAACCTGAACTAATAAGTTACTGTTCTCTCTATTCAGCTAGGTGACAGCCTCAAAAATTATACTCCTGTGTAAGGGTCTGCAGCGAATCACAGCCAGCCGCCAGAGAGAAGCAAATGTAACTACAGGACATGTGACAGAGTTGATGGACACCCTATGTTCATCAATGGACAGAAAGTTCCACAGAATGGAATATAATCACGTGCTATCAGAAACCGCTGCACTTGACCCACAGGTTTAAGAAGTTAGCCTTCAGTGATGCCAGAGCGATTGATGAGGCTCTTCAGATAATAACCTCAGCGGCAGGGAGGGACAGCCCCAGAAGTCAGCTGGGTCAGGAACCAGGGCAACAGGAAGAAGAGGGATCCGATGGAGCAGAAGCACTAGCACGAGTGCCACAAACGTCTTCTGTTTGGATGCTGTTTGACGAGAGAACAACTGGGGATGCAGCACGAAGGAATCCCTCAGCAGATGTCATAATGGAGGTCCGATCCTATTTGGAGGAGCCCCTCCTGGTGGAAGATCAAGGCCTCTTGTCTACCCGTGGCTTACTAAAGTCATGACAGGGAGACTCTGCATAGTGGCAACATCTGTTCCCTCTGAGAGGATCTTCTCGAAAACAGGACAAATAATTACTGAGAGAAGAAACCGCATCAGCCCCTCGAAAGTGAGGCAGTTTGCATTTCTGAATGAAAATCTCTCATAAAAGCAAAATATGGTCAGCATTGCTGTGTGCTGCTGGTTATAACATGGCAATAAAGGAGAGAGGTGCAATATTCTATTATTATGTTGTTCATATTGTATTTGTTTTGAATTATTACATTTATATGCACTTTGTTAATATACATTAACAGGTTCTATTTTATATGCACATGTGTATTATAATTATTTTTCGTAACAAACCAATGCATTTTTAAATACATTGTGGTTAAGGTAGAGTATGATTTCATTTAATAATTTAATTAGGATTGTTTTAACACCAATCATATCAAACTATCGCAAACTGTTTGACTTGAAAAAATACTAAACATCATTTTTTTAAAGAGCCGTTTGGGAGCCAAAAGTGCTGACTCTTTTTGGTGAGCTGAGCCGATCGAGACGGCTCACTGAAAAGAGCCGGAATGCCCATCACTACAATCCACACCCTCCTCCATCAAGTGTGGGAATAATATATTTTGTAGTGCTGTATACAGTATGTAGCCTGTGGATGGAGGGGTGTTGGGGGGCTTAGTGAATGAGGAGTGAATCACCCAGAGAGCAGAGGAGAGAACACAGATGGTGAGGAGAAGCAGGGCAGCGGGCAGCAGCTGCGATTGAAGCACAAGCCTGGTTCCCTGGGTGCCATCTCTGCTCTGCGGAGGAGGAGGCAGGAGGGCTTCTCCCTCTCCCTCTCTCTCTCTGTTGCTCCCAACTTCTGTCTCTCCCCCCAGCTTCCTAGTTCTCCCTCTCCTCTTCTACTCCCCCATCTCTCTCCCTCTCCTGTAATCCCAAACATAGCTGCTACTCCATATAGCAGGATTCACCAACTGACAGCCTGCTGGCCGAATTTGGCCTGTGGGTGATTTTATTGACGCGCCCCCCATGTTTTTTGTTGTTGCAAGAAATGAATAAATACATAAAAAAGTACACAGGGGCACTGTCATGCTGAAACAGGAAAGGGCCTTCTCCAAACTGTTGCCACAAAGTTGGAAGCACAGAATCATCTAGAATGTCATTGTATGCAGTAGCGTTAAGATTTCCCTTCACTGGAACTAAGGGGCCTAGCCCGAACCATGAAAAACAGACCCAGACCATTATTCCTCCTCCACCAAACTTTACAGTTGGCACTATGCATTGGGGCAGGTAGCGTTATCCTGGCATCCGCCAAACCCAGATTCGGACTGCCAGATGGTGAAGTGATTTATCATACCAGAGAACGCGTTTCCACTGCTCCAGAGTCTAATAGCGTCGAGCTTGACACAACTCCAGCAAACACGTGTTATTGCGCATGGTGATCTTAGGCTTGTGTGCAGCTGCTCAGCCATGGAAACCCATTTCACGAAGCTCCTGACGAACAGTTCTTGTGCTGACGTTGCTTCCAGAGGTAGTTTGGAACTCGGTAGTGAGTCTTGCAACCGTGGACGATTTTCAGTAAGGCCAGTCTACTGCCAATGTTTGTCTATGGAGATTGCATGGCTGTGTGCTGAATTTTTTTTGTACACCTGTCAGTAACGGGTGTAGCTGAAATTGCCGAATCCACTAATCTTAAGGGGTGTCCACATACTTTTGTATATATAGTGTAATCTGTTCCAAAGTATTCCCACGTATAACAGAGAGATATATGTGATTGTCTACAAATGTAAGCAAGGTATGAAATGATGTTTTAGTCAAATATTATTATATCTGTTTGCTGTCTGCAAACTACTTGTTTATTTTAGGTTTCGGCCCTCTGACCATCCACTCAAGAAAGAAATGGGCCAGCGCCTGAATCTAGTTGATGATCCCTGCCAAAGAGTTTAGGGGTTTACGGGATGCTGGGAGACTGGTGTTTGTCCAGGCTGTTTGTAAGCTCTCTGAAGGGATAAGCCTTTCTGCAGGTTCACCAGAGCCATTCTCCATGAGTGATGATGGTATCAGATCACACACCTCACAGATGGTGCTGATGATGAACAGAAAAATAATCAGTCAAATCATGTAAACACACATAGTGTTCATGATTAATTTTTTTTTTTTTTTACCTTTATTTAACTAGGTTAAGCCTGTTAAGAACACATTCTTATTTACAATGATGGCCTACCCCGGGCCAAACGACGTTGGGCCAATTGTGCACCGCCCTATGGGACTCCCAAACACAGCCGGTTGTGATCAAACCAGGGTCTGTAGTGACGCCTCTTGGACTGAGATGCAGTGCCTTAGATCGCTGTGCCACTCGGGAGACAATGCAGAGTGATGCCTCAAAGTGTCAAGGGATTGTAGCTTAGGATAGAGACAGATCACCCTTTAACTTCTCAATAGAAACATTATTCAGGGTGTCAATGATAAGCAATGTCGTTGAGTGATAATAGCAATTGTAGCCAATAGTGATAAAGACATGAGCTAATCACGTTCCCAGTAATAGAGGAACTAGTATGATTTCCTTCTCTCTTACACAGATCATTGTGGTAATATTAAACCTCATCAGAACTAGTATTTCTATATGGCTAAAGGGGTTGCTAGGCAACTCACAGTACCAGGCAACCAACAGTCAGTAACCTTTTGTGCCCAGAAAACAACATCAGACTACAGGTGTCTGGATAGAGTCTCTTAAACCACCTGACACCACCTATTCCTTCTCTTTTACCAGTCTCCCTCCAGTGAGAAAAGTTGACCGTGGTTATTTAACCATGTGTGCGACACAAATGGGAAGTCGTGATATAAAGAACAGAAACTTGTCACAGCAAGGAGTTTTCTAGGTTCCTGAGTGGCACGGCCAAAGTCCCCAACTGCAAATTCTTCTCTTCCAGAAAAGGCAGAGGGAACATGACAGAGAAGTGATATCATCCGGCCAACGATAACTTCTGACCACTATGAGTCGGAACTGAAACTTTGAAGCACAAATAAAAAAAACATTTTTTTTTTTCTTTACTAGGAACGGATGAGTCCTTTTCTCCTCTGAAGACCTATGCTTTCCAAGACTGCCAGAAAAGGGAGTCTACCAAAGATTTCCGGTCCTGTCTACTGACATCTGCTGCTACCACCACCGGATACATTAACTAACATCGATATCAGATTGGACCTGATACTGAGGCGGTTTATCCTGGCTTTAGGGAGAGGGAGCCTTGGGAATATGAAAACTGGGGAAACGACGGACCTGCTATCAGAGAGAAATAACGTCTGACATGCTGCCAATTAGTTAATGGCCGATGACTGAGATTCTGCAGAGGGCAGAGGGAGGGATGGTGACGATGATGGAGGTCTGTGGAGTACAGAGAGAGGGGTGGATGGGGGGGAGGGAGGGAGGGATGGAGAGATGATGGAGGTCTGTGGAGTACAGAGAGAGGGGTGGATGGGGGGAGGGAGGAAGGGAGGGATAGAGAGATGATGGAGGTCTGTGGAGTACAGAGAGAGGGGTGGATGGGGCAGGGAGGGAGGGATAGAGAGATGATGGAGGTCTGTGGAGTACAGAGAGAGGGGTGGATGGGGGGTGGGGGAGGGAGGGAGGGATAGAGAGATGATGGAGGTCTGTGGAGTACAGAGAGAGGGGTGGATGGGGCAGGGAGGGAGGGATAGAGAGATGATGGAGGTCTGTGGAGTACAGAGAGAGGGGTGGATGGGGGGTGGGGGAGGGAGGGAGGTATTATGGTGACGATGATGGAGGTCTGTGCTTTTAGAGAAATCTACAGCCGTTCATCTCGGTCTCTCCCTCTAGAGCTCTGCTTCAACTGACGGATGAATCTACAACCATCTACAGTCACATACATCAATTTGATAGACACTAAATAGCCTCTGTTGTACTAAATACGGACATACAAAGCTTACCAGACATGTATGAGGGTGTCCAGTACAGCTGCTTCATGTGTACATCCCTAAAGGGATACTTGGGGATTTTGGAAATGAGGCCCTTCATCTACTTCCCCAGAGTCAGATGAACTCATAGATATATGTGTATGTCTCTGTGTCCAGTATGAAGGAAGTTAGAGGTAGTTTTGTGAGCCAACTACCGTTAGCGCATTGACTCGAAGTCCATGGGTACCTGCTAGCACGCAAAAAAAAGTAGCCCTTTAACGGGAAACTATTTCCTACCCCGAGAGTAAAAAAAATACAATGTTCCTATTTTCTCTGTGCGTTGTGTTAACTGTGATGGAGTCTGAATGGCCTTGTGTTTTCACTGTGTTCTGTTCTTATCAGACATATATTATGCTGCGATTACAGCAGGGATTTCATTACTGTGAAACTGGATTGGGAAGTGGAACAATACCCCCACTGTCTCCATTAGAAATGTATTATTTAAAGATGTGTCGGCCAGGCTTTTTTTTTTTTAACGCATACAGAGTGCCCTGGCTCTATAGCTCACTACTGGTGCATGAGACATGAACCCTATGGAGAGGATTGGAGACAGAGGGCCCTTGAAGATTTATGTCACATCTCAGAAGCACACACACCACACACCTGCCTCCAAGCACACATATCCACTGTTTGTTTGCAGTTGTATTGTTGCTGTTGCCGGTGTCTCCTGTCTGTGCTGTTCGTTTGCAGTTGTATTGTTGCTGTTGCCGGTGTCTCCTGTCTGTGCTGTTCGTTTGCAGTTGTATTGTTGCTGTTGCCGGTGTCTCCTGTCTGTGCTGTTCGTTTTGTTTTACGTTGTTTATTTTTAATCCCGGCCCCCGTCTCCAAAGAGGCATTTTTGTCTCTCGCCAGGCCGTCATTGTAAATACGAATTTGTTCTTTGTTCACGTTTCATCTTTTTTTTAAAATTACATATAGATCTTTTTTTTTTTTAAGTCTCTCCTGGTTTGACAAGATATACCGGAGATTTGGTGAGAGATTGCAGTCCTGTCAGGGTTGAGAATGATGTGTGACCGTGTGTATGAACAACCGTCTCTGGTATAACCCAACTGTTGCCCAAATGATTACATGACTGTGGCATACCCACGGAGAACTGCAATTTTAAGCAAGAGTCATGATAGTATTTTTTTTCCCGGGTGTAGATTTCTCATGTATAAAAATTGGGTTGGAAACACACTTGATCCCTGTTTCTCATGCCTCCAGTCTGGTTAAGATGTAGCCTGGGCATGGTGGGTGAGATTTGTGCATGTTTCTCAACCCTGAGGGGAACTAATAAAAACGTGTGGATCAATAACCCCCCGTATGAGCTTTAGGAAGGATTCTGAGAGGAAGGGAGAGGAAGAGAAAAGGGGAATCAGGGGTCGGTTGAGATAGAATAGACAGTGATGAGAGAGAAGGGCTAGAGAGGGAACCCTGTGCAGTTTCAGTCAGACATCAGCAGTCACGCAACCCGTTCGGAGCAAAATTCATACGATCCATCCTGGCCCTGGGGCAAGACGTCTACTTCAGATTGGATTTAACAGAGAGCGGCCCATTCACAGAGACAGTTTTTATGTGCACTGATGCTATAATATACTGTAATATCTGCTTTCTGCTTTAGCTATTGGCAAATAATTGGCTTGAGTGTAGAATTGCTATTGCTGTTGTCCCTGACTTGAACTAGTGTTACTGACAAATCCTGACTCAGTATCAATGTCTGTAAGGATGGGTCTGGTGTAGAAATACGTTAGTCTATAATTGGAATCAAAAGTATATGACTCTTTATTTACTAAGATAGTTAAACGGCCAGGGTACAAAACACCTTCATCTCAGAACTAGAGGTTTAGTTTGTAGGATTTTTCCCAGCCAGTATTGCTTGCTGCACAGGGCACTTAGCAGGCATACACTCTCTCATGTTTGAAGTTTGGCTGCCTTCTAAATGAACCTATTGATAGTAGCAAGTCTGAACTCTTTTAAAACACACTTGGGCCAACGCTTTCCGTTTTAGCCCCCTGTGAAAAGAAGATGGAGGCAATTCCAATGATGGGGAAGGAGGAGGTTTGAGGAAGTGAAATTCATTGAGCCTGTCCACAGTTCAGCCCTCCATTGATTCCATGCCCAGGAAATAGTTGTCTGTGGAAAGAAACCTGGAAAATGGGCACATATATTCAACCAATCTGTTACTCTGCCAGACACAGAGCACATTTCTGTTTTTCATCAACCACATGTAGGACAGGCTCTAAAGTATCTCAACAAATACCCTTCAGGAAGTCAGAGAGGGCTGCTAATAGGAGATAATTGCTTGAACTGTCAAATAAATGTTTTTTTTTATCTCAATCAGATCACCTGAATTGAACGAAAAATTACCTGTACATAAAAACATTGAGCTACTGGAGCTCTAGGTCTAATTCCTCACTGAGTTCATAGGTCATAACGTCGTACGTAGTGAGTCCTGGCCCAGGTCCATCTCTAGTGGAGATAGATAGTGGATCTTAGTGTCAGAGGAACAGCGTAACAGCAGGTTAGGAAAATGGCAGCTGCCTCAGGAGCCCACTGATGCCCATCAGTAAGGAGGAATGCACAGCAGAACAGGTGAGAGAGAGTAGTGCCATTACCCTACACCCATCTGACACGTAACGAGCTGCTAAATGTCCTTTTAATCTACTAAATGGCATGGCCAGATGACAATGACTTTGCACTATTACCACTGTAGCGCAAGGTAGTCCATATGGAGCTCTAGGGCTGGATTTCAACCAATTACAAATAGTGGGTTTCAGAAGAGTGTCAGATTGGGGAAGTGCAGGAATATCACTGTATGCAATGATTGAAATTCCGGGCTCCGATCTCATTCATTCGACATGTAAACACTGTAAACCTTTGAAATTGTAGGACTAGTATGCCATAGCGTTTGATACTTCGTGCAGTACATCCATGGGTCAAATAATGGAAAACAGATTCCTTTCCCAGTGTTTAATATGACGCTGTGTTGACAGAATCATTCAGTGCATAGCTAATGGAAGAGCCACAGTGCTTTCAGAAAGTATTCACACCCCTTGACCTTTTTATCCACATTTTGTTGTGTTACAGCCTGGATTTAAAACAGATTCAATTCAGATTTTGTGTCACTGGCCTACACACCATACCACATCATGTCAAAGTAGAATTATGTTTTACATTTTTACAAATGAATGAAAAATGAAACTCTGAAATGTCTTGAGTCACTAAGTATTCAACCCCTTTGTTATGGAAAGGAGTAAACCTTTGCTTTTGAAGTCACACAATACGCTGCGTGGACTCACTCTGTGTGCAATAACAGTGTTTATCATTATGTTTGAAAGACTACCTCATCTCTGTACCACACACATACAATTATCTGCAAGGTCCCTCAGTCGAGCAGTGAATTTCAAACACAGATTCAACCACAAAGACCAAGGGAGATTTTCCAATGCCTAACAACAAAAAGGGCACCTATTGGTAGATGGGCAAAATTTGAAAAAGCAGACATTAAATATCCCTTTGTCGATGGTGAAGTTATTAATTATACTTTCGATGGTGTATCAATACACCCAGTCACTGCAAAGACACAGGCATCCTTCCTAACTCAGTTGCCAGAGAGGAAGGAAACCGCCATGAGGCCAATGGTGACTTTAAACCAGTCACAGAGTCTAATGGCTGTGATAGGAGAAAACTGAGGATGGATCAACAACATTGTAGTTACTCCACAATACTAACCTAAATGACAGAGTGAAAAGAAGGAAGCCTGTACAGAATACAAATATTCCAAAACATACATCGTGTTTGCAATAAGGCACTGCAAAAAGTTAAACTGTAAAAAATGTGGCAAGGAAATTCACTTTATGTCCTGAATTCAAAGCATTATGTTTGGGGCAAATCCAACACAACACTGAAAACCATTCTTCATATTTTCAAGCATGGTGGTGGCAGCATCATGTTATGGGTATGCTTGTCATCGGCAAGGACTAGCAAGTGTTTTGGGTTATAAAAATAAATGGAACAGAGCTAAGCAGAAGCAAAATCCTAGAGGAAAACCTGGTTCAGTCTGCTTTCCAACAGACACCGGGAAACAGATTCACCTTTCAAAATCAAATCAAATCAAATTTATTTATATAGCCCTTCGTACATCAGCTGATATCTCAAAGTGCTGTGCAGAAACCCAGCCTAAAACCCCAAACAGCAAGCAAAGCAGGTGTAGAAGCACGGTGGCTAGGAAAAACTCCCTAGAAAGGCCAAAACCTAGGAAGAAACCTAGAGAGGAACCAGGCTATGTGGGGTGGCCAGTCCTCTTCTGGCTGTGCCGGGTGGAGATTATAACAAAACATGGTCAAGATGTTCAAATGTTCATAGATGACCAGCATGGTCGAATAATAATAAGGCAGAATAGTTGAAACTGGAGCAGCAGCACAGTCAGGTGGACTGGGGACAGCAAGGAGTCATCATGTCAGGTATTCCTGGGGCATGGTCCTAGGGTTCAGGTCCTCCGAGAGAGAGAAAGAAAGAGAGAATTAGAGAGAGCATATGTGGGATGGCCAGTCCTCTTCTGGCCGTGCCGGGTGGAGATTATAACAGAACATGGCCAAGATGTTCAAATGTTCATAAATGACCAGCATGGTCGAATAATAATAAGGCAGAACAGTTGAAACTGGAGCAGCAGCACAGCCAGGTGGACTGGGGACAGCAAGGAGTCATCATGTCAGGTAGTCCTGGGGCATGGTCCTAGGGCTCAGGTCCTCCGAGAGAGAGAAAGAGAGAAGGAGAGAATTAGAGAACGCACACTTAGATTCACACAGGACACCGAATAGGACAGGAGAAGTACTCCAGATATAACAAACTGACCCTAGCCCCCCGACACATAAACTACTGCAGCATAAATACTGGAGGCTGAGACAGGAGGGGTCAGGAGACACTGTGGCCCACTGTGGCCCACTTTCAACAGGACAATAACCTAAAACACAAGGCCAAATTTACACTGGAGTTGCTCACCAAGATGACGTTGAATGTTCCTGAGTGAGCTAGTTATAGTTTTGACTTAAATTGGCTTGAAAATCTATGGCACGACTTGAAAATGGCTGTCACGCAATGATCAGCAACCAATTTGAGCACATTAAAAAATAACAATGTGCAAATGTGGTACAATCCAGGTGTGGAAAGCTCTTAGAGACTTACCCAGAAAAACTCACAGCTGTAATCGCTGCCAAAAGTTTTTCTAACATGCGTTGACTTAAGGGTGTGAATACTTATGTAAATGAGATATATCTGTATTTCATTTTCAATACATTTGCAAAAATGTAGAAAACATGTTTTCACATTGTCATTATGGGGTATTGTGTGTAGATGGGTCAGGAAAGAATCAGTTTAATCCATGTTGAATTCCGGCTGTAACACAACAAAATGTAGAATAAGTCAAGGGGTATGAATACTTTCTGAAGGCACTTTGTGGCCCCGGGTGAGTCTGATGGAGTTTAAAGTGAGGAGATGAAAGGGTGGAGCAGAGTTGGGTGCCTAGGTCTCTCTCACTCGTCCCTCCCTCTCTTTCTTTTGATCAATTAAAATCCCTGTTAGGCATCTGCAGGGATGAGTAGGCTTGTGAATACCAACGCATGAGAGGAGGCACCTCCTTTAATCTCTCTCACTCCCTTTCGCCCTCTTCTGTTCTCTCTCTGTCCTCTCTTTCTCTCTCCCTTCCACCTACCTCTCTCTCGCTCTCTCCACTCGGAAGCACACACGAAAAGGTTAATGAATCGAGAATGAAGTCTCTTTGCCTGTCGACAATGAATTGAAGAGCGATGGAGTGTGGATAGGTCATTGTAAAGGCAATGTAAGGAATGGGTTGTTAGTCTACTCTACTGCTACGAAATGCCACTACTAATCAATCAGCTCATCCATTTTGTCTCCCCATTTAAATCATGGCGTTACGGTGAACACACTGAATGAACCATTACTTAAAAGTGCTTTCATGGTATATCTCCTGGCTGCCGTACGTAGTGATGCAAAAGTGAAGCAGATGATTTAGAGGCCATATCATCCCTTCTGTTTACCGTAAAGTCGGAGCTTTTGCATACGTGTAATACACAAAAGGTACAACAGAACGGTGCGATCCAGAACAAAACAAGTGTGACAGCAACTGATCAGATATTTGAAACATCCAACTCTTCTAAGACTCTTCTAACATCCAACTCTTCTAAGACACGACCCAACCCTCCAACCCCCCCCCCCCCAACCCCACATCCCATTATATCGCTCCAGGCCCTGTGATATGAATTATTAAATACAGTAGTGTTTGCACATTTAATGAATATTCAGACCTTTCTACTCTTTCGCTGTCCGTCCCACCCACTGTCACCATCTGTATTCATGTGGCATGGAAGTGGGAGGTTGGTGAGGCTGGCATCCGTTGACAGGAGGACGTGACTGGCACACTGATACCTTGACTGGTACACTGAGACCACTGTTCTGTCCCTCCACACTACCTTACCAGCAGGTGATCACACACAGGGGCTGGCCAGGTAAGAGAAGACAGACATCGGGGACTGGGCAGAGGGGGATGTAGGAATTGAGAGCAAGAGAGTGCAACTTCGATGTGGCTAAAGCTGTTGGAACAAAGAAATATATATTTTTTAAAATTAAATTATAATCAATAATTCTACAGTAAAATAGTCAAAACATCCCTGAAACAGACTTCACAAGTTCATAATTGTACACACCTGTCAAGAAAATGAATTCAATGACCCCCCTGATTTGTGGCATTCTATTTTGGTCATTTAGCAGACGCTCTCATCCAGAGCGATTAGAGTTAAGCGGCTTGCTCATTGTCACATTTTTCTCTTTAATCAGCTTGGGGAATCAAACCATCAACCTTTCAGTTACTGGCCCACCACTCTTGACCACTATGCTACCTGACCTGGTTCATGTATTTAATGCTCTTCAGCTTGCTTTGCGTGCCCAAACTCCATTAAATGTCTAGAGCGCAGCACACAGCACAATTTTCAACACAGTTTACTGCTTCAATAAATTATGAATCAAACTCAGATCCCTGGGAATTTCAATTGCAGGTACCTCTCGGAGTGTGATTTGAATATTGGATCAAGGCTCCCCATAGTGTTAAAAGCCCCTTTAAATCGTGTAAGAATTAAACAGTATATTAGATCAAATCAAATCAAATGCTAATTGTCACAAATCCGCCGAATACAACAGGTGTCGGCTTTACTGTGAAATGCTTCCTTACAAGCCCTTAACCAACAATGCAGGGTTAAAAAGTAAGAAAAGATGAGCAAATAAAAAACTAAAGGAAACAGTAACACAGTAAAATAACAATAACGAGTGGCTATATACAAGGAGAACCGAGTCAATGTGCAGGGGTGCGAGGTAGTTGAGGTAATTGAGGTAATATGTAGGTAGGTGTGAACGTGACTAGGGAATCAGGATATAGATCATAAACACGAGTAGCAGCAGCGTGTGTGAAGAGTGCGAAAGGGTGTCTATGTGTGTGTGTTTTGTGTGCATGAACGTATGCGTGTGTGTTTGTATGCGTGTGTGTGTGTGTGTGTGTGTGTGTGTGTTGGAGTGTCATTGTAGTAAGTGTGAGGGTGTGGGTAGAACCTAGTGAGTGTGTGGGTAGAACCCAGTAAGTGTGTGGGTAGAACCCAGTGAGTGTGCATAGAGCCAGTGCAAGAATGTCAGTCCAAATAAAACAACGAAGTGGCACCTTTGACAGAGAACACACACACACACGCACGCACGTACATACGCACGCACGCGCACACACACACTCACACGCACGTACATACGCACGCACGCGCACACACACTCTCACACACACACGTCAATGTAATGCATAAAAGCACATGTTGTCTTCACTACTGCTCAGAGCCTTATTTCAACTAGAGTAATTCAGCTATTTGTCTGCTATTACTGAAGCGTCATCCTCACCTTTTCTCTTCCTCCCATTTCCTGGGTGTCATCAATCACAGTACAACTCTGTATGGAGGTCAGGTACGGCACACAAGGGACCTACCTCACCTCCATCATACTACAACCCTTGGAGGGACAGTAATAATCAAATCACTCAAGACCTGCTCATAGCCTCCCCATCCTTTGAGTGTTAGGAAGAATCTATCATTCATTCAAATAACTTATACATGTCACACGTAGACTCGACATCCCCATAGATAGAATATGCATTACTGTAAGTGGGATGGACACGATATCTATAGTTATCATGCCATCTAACGGTACATTTGAGTATGACTGCTGGTAACGTGTTTACTCCCATTCCACTCCAATCCAGTAAGTGGCAGGATTGCACAAACCCAATAAACCTTTGCTGTCATCTAGTGGACATATTGCTCTATTGCCCTCTCCTATGTCAGGACTATTGTGGTCCATGTTTGCTGTGTTCTAGTGTACTGTAAAATAGATGGCTCTCCTATTCTTAGCACTTTGCCCAGTCATATTAGAACTACCGTCCTAGGGCTTTTCATGCTTCTAGCCTAGATTTGCATTTTTGATAACATATCTACATCATTTCACTTTTTAATGTCTATAGTATCTATAGATGTTGTCCAATCAATTTGGTAACCCCTCCCTCTTCAAATCAGGCTTGTTTGGGAAAAGCTGTTCAAAAGAGGACATTGTATTATCATATCTTTGTACTCCCTGACGAAAGGCCATGCAGCCCGAAACGCGTCAGAGTTTTAAAACTTTGTTTCCATTGAACATGCCACACAAATAAAGGCATTTTCATTAACTATATGACGTGTTCTTTTGGAAAACCTTAGAAACAGCTCAAATGAACAAAACTATGACACAGCAGCAAGATGTTTCAGTGAAAACTTTAATCTTCTTCTAAAATGATACGATTATTCAGATGTTACAATTGTACACCCCGGCATGCTTTCTATGCCTCTCAATTGTCAATTTAATACCCAAAACAATTTGCAGGACATTTAACAGTGAACAACAGTGAATTTTGGATTCAAACCTTTTATAAGTCCCTGTTGGAAGATATCTGTGGGAGAAGAGTGTTTTTGGTTTGAGGTCAGATTATTTCAGAAAGTCCTTGTAATACCTGTAACTGAACATGGGGTTGGGGGGGGGAGGATTGGGGATTGAGATAAATCAGTGTAAACTCAAAGGAAGCTAAATAAATCTAGAAGTAGTAGTACCCAGTATGACCAGTATCTATTGTCCTCCATGTCTGTACGGGCCTTATCAATGCCCTGTAGTACTGGGTATTACTGGGTTATAAGAGGGTAAAAGTCAGACCTAGGTCCGATACGTTAAACACTTGAGGTGCACTTCATTTAGCTTGACTAGCATGCAGGTTGGGTGGAGTTTGCACTTTTGCTACTATTCTATTGGTTCCATTGTACCAGACAAGCAAAGCACACCTCCAGTATTTGACATAGACACAGGTTTGAATCATTATAATTACAGGTTATCTAACAGGCACACTGTGGAGACTGACTGACTACTGATAAAGTCTCAGTAGACTGAATATACAGCATTCCCACTACGTTCTCCATCCATTCTACTCTCTAAGGGTATTCCCTAGGGTTAGGGGCAGGCAGCCTTGATATTCAACCACGCCAGTGTTCAA